>NW_027394277.1:5295692-5595692 GCF_049309525.1 Garra rufa
TTCAGGCCAGGATTCTTACCAAACCTGTGAAGTTTGAGGCAGATCGGACATTTTATGGCTGAGTTATAATAACTTCTATGTCCATGGCAAAACATCAAACTTTGTCACGCAGCCACGGACACGCCCTTTAACGAAAACTCAAGATCTTCGCAATTTAACATCTCTAAGGCCTCTAGATCAGAGTGACCAAATATAATGTCGATATCATTAAATCTCTAGGAGGAGTTTGATACAAGTCATTTCCTGTTGCCAACAGGTGGCGCTGTGATTATAATAGATTATTGGCCTTCAGATGTGTTCAGGCCAGGACTCTTATCGAATATGTGAAGTTTGAGGCAAATCGGACATTTTATGGCTGAGTTATAACAAGTTTTATATCCATGGCGAGACCTCGAAATTTGTCAGGCCGCCACGGACACGCCCTTCAACGAAAACTCAAGATCTTCACAATTTAACATCACTAAGGCCTTTATATTAGACTGACCGATTTTGGTGTTGATCTGTATAAATCTCTAGGAGGAGTTGGTTGTGGAGTACAGCATGACACTTCCTGTTGCCTGCAGGTGGCGCTATGACTATAACTGAATATGGGCATGTAGATGTCTTCAGGTCAGGAGTGTTATCACACATGTGAAGTTTGGGACAGATCGGACATTTTATGCCTAAGTTATAGCAACTTCCTTTTTCATGGCGAAACATCGAAATTTGTGAGGCCGCCACGGACACGCCCTCCGATGAAAACTCTAGATCTTCACAATTTAATGTCACAAAGGGCTTTAGATTAGACTCACCAAATTTGGTGTAGATCGGAATAAATCTCTAGGAGGAGTTCGTTCAAGTATGACACCTGAAAATGGCAAAAATGACACAAATTTTGCTGAGAAAATTAATAATAACCGACTTCCTGTTGGGTTTCGGATTTTATCTCAAGAGGCTTTTTTGTAGGTATTGGTGTGTTACACGTGTGTACCGATTTTTGTGCATGTACGATAATCACAGCTGAATGCGCACACCGCGGAACGTGTAAAGGTGGCGCTATTGAGCCATTTTGCCACACCCACTTCTGCAACCCATATCAGACGTCCATTTTCGCCAGGTCTGATGTGTGTGCAAAGTTTCGTTAGTTTTCGGGTATGTTTAGGCCCTCAAAAATGCGATTCATTCCGGATAAGAATAATAATTAAAGCTGCAAGCAGCGATGAACGGGCCCTCGCACCCGGGCTCACCGCCGACCGGTGGCTTTAGGGAAACATCAAATGGTGGGCAGTATGCTTTTAATACAGTAAATGTAGGAAAAATAGATCAAAGTCACTTAAATGTGCCAAACTTCCTGCTGCCAGCTGGTGGCGCTATGCCTATAACTGATTATTGGCATGTAGATGTGTTCAGGCCACCACTTTCATCAAACATATGAAGTTTGGTGCAGATTGACCTTGGTATGTTTGAGTTAGTGAAAGATATGATATATCCTGCTGCCAACAGGTGGCGGTATGATAATATCTGAATATTGGCCTTTAGGTGTCTTCAGGCCAGGACTCTTACCAAACCTGTGAAGTTTGAGGCAGATCGGACATTTTATGGCTGAGTTATAACAACTTCTATGTCCATGGCGAAACATCAAACTTTGTCAGGCCGCCACAGACACGCCCTTTAACGAAAACTCAAGATCTTCGCAATTTAACATCTTTAAGGCCTCTAGATCAGAAAGACCAAATATAATGTTAATATCATTAAATCTCTAAGAGGAGTTTGATACAAGTCATTTCCTGTTGCCAACAGGTGGCGCTGTGATTATAATAGAATGTTGGCCTTGAGATGTGTTCAGGCCAGGACTCTTATCGAATATGTGAAGTTTGAGGCAAATCGGACATTTTATGGCTGAGTTATAACAAGTTTTATATCCATGGCGAGACCTCAAAATTTGTCAGGCCGCCACGGACACGCCCTTTACCGAAAACTCAAGATCTTTACAATTTAACATCGCTAAGGCCTTTATATTAGACTGACCGATTTTGGAGTTGATCTGATTAAATCTCTAGGAGGAGTTCGTTGTAGAGTACAGCATGACACTTCCTGTTGCCTGCAGGTGGCGCTATGACTATAACTGAATATGGGCATGTAGATGTCTTCAGGTCAGGAGTGTTATCACACATGTGAAGTTTGGGACAGATCGGACATTTTATGCCTAAGTTATAGCAACTTCCTTTTTCATGGCGAAACATCGAAATTTGAGAGGCCGCCACGGACACGCCCTCCGATGAAAACTCTAGATTTTCACAATTTAACGTCACAAAGGGCTTTAGATTAGACTCACCAAATTTGGTGTTTATCGGAATAAATCTCTAGGAGGAGTTCGTTCAAGTATGACGCCTGAAAATGGCAAAAATTACACAAATTTTGCTGAGAAAATTAATAATAACCGACTTCCTGTTGGGTTTCGGATTTTATCTCAAGAGGCTTTTTTGTAGGTATTGGTGTGTTACATGGGTGTACCGATTTTTGTGCATGTACGATAATCACAGCTGAATGCGCACACCGCGGAACGTGTAAAGGTGGCGCTATTGAGCCATTTTGCCACACCCACTTCTGCAACCCATATCAGACGTCCATTTTCGCCAGGTTTGATGTGTGTGCAAAGTTTCGTTAGTTTTCGGGTATGTTTAGGCCCTCAAAAATGCGATTCATTCCGGATAAGAATAATAATAATAATAATAAACGGAGCAGATTCAATAGGGTCCTCACACCATCGGTGCTCGGGCCCTAATTAAAGCTGCAAGCAGCGATGAACGGGCCCTCGCACACGGGCTCACCGCCGACCGGTGGCTTTAGGAACACAGCAAACGGTGGGCAGTATGCTTTTAATACAGTAAATGTAGGAAAAATAGATCAAAGTCACTTAAATGTGCCAAACTTCCTGCTGCCAGCTGGTGGCGCTATGCCAATAACTGATTATTGGCATGTAGATGTGTTCAGGCCAGCACTTTCATCAAACATATGAAGTTTGGTGCAGATTGACCTTGGTATGTGTGAGTTAGTGCAAGATATGATATATCCTGCTGCCAATAGGTGGCACTATAATAATATCTGTATATTGGCCTTTAGATGTCTTCAGGCCAGGACTCTTACCAAACATGTGAAGTTTGAGGCAGATCGGACATTTTATGGCTGAGTTATAACAACTTTTATGTCCATGGCGAAACATCAAACTTTGTCAGGCCGCCATGGACACGCCCTTTAACGAAAACTCAAGATCTTGACAATTTAACATCTCTAAGGCCTCGAGATCAGACTGACCAAATATAATGTTGATATCATTAAATCTCTAGGAGGAGTTTGGTACAAGTCATTTCCTGTTGCCAACAGGTGGCGCTGTGATTATAATAGAATATAGGCCTTCAGATTGGTTCAGGCCAGGACTCTTATCGAACATGTGAAGTTTGAGGCAAATCGGACGTTTTATGGCTGAGTTATAACAAGATTTATATCCATGGCGAGACCACGAAATTTGCCAGGCCGCCACGGACACGCCCTTCAACGAAAACTCAAGATCTTCGCAATTTAACATAGCTAAAGCCTTTTTATTAGACTGACCAATTTTGGTGTTGATCTGATTAAATCTCCAGGAGGAATTTGTTGCAGAGTACAGCATGACACTTCCTGGTGCCTGCAGGTGGCGCTATGAGTAAAACTGAATATGGGCATGTAGATGTCTTCAGGTCAGGAGTGTTATCACACATGTGAAGTTTGGGGCAGATCGGGCATTTTATGCCTGAGTTATAGCAACTTCCTTTTTCATGGCGAAACATCGAAATTTGCGAGGCCGCCACGGACACGCCCTCCGATGAAAACTCTAGATCTTCACAATTTAACGTCACAAAGGGCTTTAGATTAGACTCACCAAATTTGGTGTTGATTGGAATAAATCTCTAGGAGGAGTTCGTTCAAGTATGACACCTGAAAATAGCAAAAATGACACAAATTTTGCTGAGAAAATTAATAATAACCGACTTCATGTTGGGTTTCGGATTTTATCTCAAGAGGCTTTTTTGTAGGTATTGGTGTGTTACATATGTGTACCGATTTTTGTGCATGTACGATAATCACAGCTGAATGCGCACACCGCGGAACGTGTAAAGGTGGCGCTATTGAGCCATTTTGCCACACCCACTTCTGCAACCCATATCAGATGTCCATTTTCGCCAGGTCTGATGTGTGTGCAAAGTTTTGTTAGTTTTCGGGTATGTTTAGGCCCTCAAAAATGCGATTCATTCCGGATAAGAAGAATAATAATAATAATTAAAGCTGCAAGCAGCGATGAACGGGCCCTCGCACACGGGCTCACCGCTGACCGGTGGCTTTAGGAACACAGCAAATGGTGGGTAGTATGCTTTTAATACAGTAAAAATAGGAGAAATATGTCAAAGTCACTTAAATGTGCCAAATTTACTGCCGCCAGCTGGTGGCGCTATGCCTATAACTGATTATTGGCATGTAGATGTGTTTAGGCTACCACTTTCATCAAACATATGAAGTTTGGTGCAGATTGACCTTGGTATGTTTGAGTTAGTGAAAGATATGATATATCCTGCTACCAACAGGTGGCGCTATGATAATATCTGAATATTGGCCTTTAGGTGTCTTCAGGCCAGGATTCTTACCAAACCTGTGAAGTTTGAGGCAGATCGGACATTTTATGGCTGAGTTATAATAACTTCTATGTCCATGGCGAAACATCAAACTTTGTCACGCAGCCACGGACACGCCCTTTAACGAAAACTCAAGATCTTCGCAATTTAACATCTCTAAGGCCTCTAGATCAGACTGACCAAATATAATGTCGATATCATTAAATCTCTAGGAGGAGTTTGATACAAGTCATTTCCTGTTGCCAACAGGTGGCGCTGTGATTATAATAGATTATTGGCCTTCAGATGTGTTCAGGCCAGGACTCTTATCGAATATGTGAAGTTTGAGGCAAATCGGACATTTTATGGCTGAGTTATAACAAGTTTTATATCCATGGCGAGACCTCGAAATTTGTCAGGCCGCCACGGACACGCCCTTCAACGAAAACTCAAGATCTTCACAATTTAACATCACTAAGGCCTTTATATTAGACTGACCGATTTTGGTGTTGATCTGTATAAATCTCTAGGAGGAGTTGGTTGTGGAGTACAGCATGACACTTCCTGTTGCCTGCAGGTGGCGCTATGACTATAACTGAATATGGGCATGTAGATGTCTTCAGGTCAGGAGTGTTATCACACATGTGAAGTTTGGGACAGATCGGACATTTTATGCCTAAGTTATAGCAACTTCCTTTTTCATGGCGAAACATCGAAATTTGTGAGGCCGCCACGGACACGCCCTCCGATGAAAACTCTAGATCTTCACAATTTAATGTCACAAAGGGCTTTAGATTAGACTCACCAAATTTGGTGTAGATCGGAATAAATCTCTAGGAGGAGTTCGTTCAAGTATGACACCTGAAAATGGCAAAAATGACACAAATTTTGCTGAGAAAATTAATAATAACCGACTTCCTGTTGGGTTTCGGATTTTATCTCAAGAGGCTTTTTTGTAGGTATTGGTGTGTTACATGTGTGTACTGATTTTTGTGCATGTACGATAATCACAGCTGAATGCGCACACCGCGGAACGTGTAAAGGTGGCGCTATTGAGCCATTTTGCCACACCCACTTCTGCAACCCATATCAGACGTCCATTTTCGCCAGGTCTGATGTGTGTGCAAAGTTTCGTTAGTTTTCGGGTATGTTTAGGCCCTCAAAAATGCGATTCATTCCGGATAAGAATAATAATTAAAGCTGCAAGCAGCGATGAACGGGCCCTCGCACCCGGGCTCACCGCCGAACGGTGGCTTTAGGAAAACATCAAATGGTGGGCAGTATGCTTTTAATACAGTAAATGTAGGAAAAATAGATCAAAGTCACTTAAATGTGCCAAACTTCCTGCTGCCAGCTGGTGGCGCTATGCCTATAACTGATTATTGGCATGTAGATGTGTTCAGGCCAGCACTTTCATCAAACATATGACGTTTGGTGCAGATCGACCTTTGGTATGTTTGAGTTAGTGAAAGATATGATATATCCTGCTGCCAACAGGTGGCGCTATGATAATATTTGAATATTGGCCTTTAGATGTCTTCAGGGCATGACTCTTACCAAACCTGTGAAGTTTGAGGCAGATCGGATATTTTATGGCTGAGTTATAACAACTTCTATGTCCATGGCGAAACGTCAAACTTTGTCAGGCCACCACGGACACGCCCTTTGACGAAAACTCAAGATCTTCGCAATTTAACATCTCTAAGGCCTCTAGATCAGACTGACCAAATATAATGTTGATATCATTAAATCTCTAGGAGGAGTTTGATACAAGTCATTTCCTGTTGCCAACAGGTGGCGCTGTGATTATAATAGAATATTGGCCTTCAGATGTGTTCAGGCCAGGACTCTTATCGAATATGTGAAGTTTGAGGCTAATTGGACATTTTATGGCTGAGTTATAACAAGTTTTATATCCATGGCGAGACCTTGAAATTTGTCAGGCCGCCATGGACACGCCCTTTACCGAAAACTCGAGATCTTCACAATTTAACATCGCTACGGCCTTTATATTAGACTGACCGATTTTGGTGTTGATCTGTATAAATCTCTAGGAGGAGTTGGTTGTAGAGTACAGCATGACACTTCCTGTTGCCAGCAGGTGGCGCTATGACTATAACTGAATATGGATATGTAGATGTCATCAGGTCAAGAGTGTTATCACACATGTGAAGTTTGGGACAGATCGGACATTTTATGCCTAAGTTATAGCAACTTCCTTTTTCATGGCGAAACATCGAAATTTGCGAGGCCGCCACGGACACGCCCTCCGATGAAAACTCTAGATCTTCACAATTTAACGTCACAAAGGGCTTTAGATTGGACTCACCAAATTTGCTGTTGATCGGAGTAAATCTCTAGGAGGAGTTCGTTCAAGTACGACGCCTGAAAATGGCAAAAATGACACAAATTTTGCTAAGAAAATTAATAATAACCGACTTCCTGTTGGGTTTCGGATTTTGTTCCAGGAGGCTTTTTTGTAGGTATTGGTGAGTTACATGTGTGTACCGATTTTCATGCATGTACGTGAATCATAGCTGAAAGCGCACACCGCGGAACGTGTAAAGGTGGCGCTATCGAGCCGTTTTGCCACACCCATCTCTGAAACCCATATCAGACATCCATTTTCGCCAGGTTTGATGTGTGTGCAAAGTTTCATGAGTTTTCGGGTATGTTTAGGCCCTCAAAAATGCGATTCATTCCGGAGAAGAAGAATAATAATAATAATTAAAGCTGCGAGCAGCGATGAACGGGCCCTCGCACCCGGGCTCACCGCCGGGCTCATGCCTATAACTGATTATTGGCATGTAGATGTGTTCAGGCCAGCACTATTATCAAACATATGAAGTTTGGTGCAGATTGACCTTGGTATGTTTGAGTTAGTGAAATATATGAGATATCCTGCTGCCAACAGGTGGCGCTATGATAATATCTGAATATTGGTCTTTAGGTGTCTTCAGGCCAGGACTCTTACCAAACCTGTGAATTTTGTGGCAGATCAGACATTTTCAGGCTAAGTTATAACCACTTCTATGTCTATGCAGAAACATCAAACTTTGTCAGGCCACCACGGACATGCCCTTTAATGAAAACTCAAGATCTTCACAATTTAACATCTCTAAGGCCTCAAGATCAGACTGACCAAATATAATGTTGATTTAACTAAATGCAATCAATGCAAGGACTTCAGATAAATGCCAACTGTGAACCAGTATGCTACAAATTCCCTATTTTCTGAAGATGATGATAAGAACATGATTCATGATGATAACAAAATGTTATTATTGCTTCCTTTACATCCACCACTTCTGCTTAAATGTCATTGTTACCTATCTGTACAATTTTTGTGTGGATATGGCTTTGCTGGTGACTCCTGTTATAAGACATCACTCTTAAGTGATACATAACTAAGAATCAATAAGGAAGACGGTTCCCAGTTGGCACATGCATTTACAGTAACCCTCTGCTAGTTTGGATTTTAAGTTTACAGAATTGAAAGGGTTACACTTTAAAATCAACACACAGACACATACAAACAAAATATAAAATGTTGCCATCCAGTTTCATTTGTTAAAATTAACTATATTAGTTAACATGACCAATAAATAAATAGCATTTATTAATGTTAATTAATATTAAGCTAAAAAAAAGTATTCATATAAAGTTTATGTACTGTGAATTAACATGAACATGAACACAGTTCATGTGGGTGTACAGCAATACACAATAAAGTGCTCTATAAACGCTTCATTCTTTCAAAATATCTTTAAAAATCAAGTTGAGTATTTTAACGGGGTGATACATATATATATAACTGATCTTAAAATTATGGTTTTCAGATGTTTTGAAGAGATAACAGTAACTTTTAAGGTGTATGGTGACCCATACAAGGAATTTGTGCTCTGCATTTAACCCATCCAAGTGCACACACACAGTAGTGAACACACACACACTGTGAACACACACCCGGAGCAGTGGGCAGCCATTGCTGCGGCGCCCGGGGAGCAGTTGGGGGATCGGTGCCTTGCTCAAGGGACTCACCTCAGTTGTGGTATTGAGGGTGGAGAGAGTGCTGTACATTCACTCCCCCCACCTACAATCCCTGCCAGACCTGAGACTCGAACCTGCAACCTTTGGGTTACAAGTCCGAATCTCTAACCATTAGGCCACGGCTGCCCCAAGTTTGTTTTGTTTTAACGTTTGTTTTGTTGTCAAAGTTTGTCTTAATTTTTTATTATTATTATTTTATATTCAATAAATAACACTATGTAAATATTGTCTATCAATGAAGATAAATTGATCATGCTAAAAAGTTGTATTTTTTTTAAATCTTTTGCTATGTGACTGAATAGGACAAGTTCATGGTACAGTTAAGTAAAAAATAAATAAAAAACAACAACTGCAAAATACGAACAATGAAAGACTTAGTGACCCTTTATATTTTCTCAAAATATCAGACTCTCAAAGATCAGACATATTTATGTAATTACACTACATACAGTATGTGCATTTTGTTCAAAGATGGTCTGTAGGATGGCTCTCTACTCTGTCACCCTCTCTGCCTCTCACCCCTCCCCCCTGCAATAATGAGCTTCTCTGTGCCTGACTGAACGCACACACATACTGTAGAGACATTCACCAGAGTGACAGCAGGTTTCTGAGTTATTTTTTTAATTTTCTTTAATTCATTGAAGCTTATATAAAATTAATATTTCCAGCACTTGCTCAGAATGATTAGATCTCTGTGTGAAAAAAGTTTTAAAGAGTTTGGATGCTGCACTTTAAAGATATAAAAAATTAGGGTTATGTTTTTTACTACATCTTTAAAAAATCACCACGTCAACACCGTTCGAGATATCCAAAATCCGCTCGCAATTTAACATCTTCAGAATCTTCTCTTCATGTTAAAAAAGTTTGGTGTGAACAGCTGGTTGTTCTTAGGAGTAGTGTGAATTTGTTTACTACCTGATTTTTCAAAAAATCCACCTTCAAATCAAAATAGCCGGCTTTCTGTTGGTCTTAGCTAATGAGTTCGATTTAGAAAGTTGTCCAGATTGATGAGAACAATATAAGTACAGAGTTTGGTGACTGTAGGAAAAACTAACCCCCCAACTTTTGACAAAAGATGGCGCTATAGAGTGCCTGCTCCACGCCCATTTATGACCTTTTGCCAGTGTCTAACTATCATTAATATTGATGTGTGTGTTGAGTTTCATGAAATTCTAAGCATGTTATCTGCCTCGAAAAGACAGGAATCTAATTTTAAAGTTTGACATGTTGCCATGGCAACAGCATTCGATTTATCATCGACCCCTTTACATATTCTTATCGGCCGTGTTTTGACATGATTTTGATGAAGTTTAAAGAAAATCGAGTAAAATTAAGAGGCTGATTTCAAAGCATTTTGAAAATGACACGTTTCCTGCTGCCAGTTGGTGGCGCTATAACTTTGACTCATAATAGTCACATTTATGGAATCGGCATCATACAACGAACAAACTGGTGAAGTTTCATCAGAATCAGGCAATGTGTGCAACAGTTATTAGACACTTCCTGTTTCTCATTTCTCGCCATAACTTTGTCGCCTTGCCACGGCCAAACCGTTCGAGATATCAAAAATCTCCTCGCAATTTAGCGTCCCCAATGTCTTGAGATCATGCTGACCGAGTTTGGTGACAATCCCATGGAATTCCTGGGAGGAGTACGTTAAATTCCAGAGCATGCGCTTTTTAAACAGCCCTAAATATCTCACTTCCTGTTGCGTGGAGCCCATGACATAGAGTACAAAAGTTGTTCAGCTTGATGAGTTCTATATGTGTACCGAGTTTCATATCAATACGCGCAAGTATGTGTGCGCAGTACATCAAGTTTTCAAACTGTGTTCCAGGGGGCGCTGTAGAGGCCCTGAACCACGCCCGGGTCCCAGCCTCTGTGGCGTCCGGACGACGGCAGATTCCGACGTGTGTGCAAATTTTCAAGAGTTTTTGAGTATGTTAAGGCCCCCAAAAGTGCCCCAACGGTTGAAAAAAAAAAAAAAAAAAAAAAAAAAAAAAAAAAAAAAACAAATAAGAATCCTTAGAAGAACAATAGGGCCTTCGCCCTTTTGGGCTCGGGCCCTAAATATAGCTGCAAGCAGCAATTACGGGGCCAAGCACTCAAAGCGGAAAATGAGGAGCTAAGGATGGCAGGAACAGCAGACCAACTGCAACAATAAGGAAATGGAAGCAATTTTAAGAGGATTTTAGTGAAAATTACAGAAAAGTTATGTAGAACGCCTACTGATATGATTTAATGCTTATTACGTTTGACCAACAGGTGGCGCTGTTATCAGCTCGATGTGGTGTTTAGTGTGAGGTGACAAACGTTCACACAAAGTTTGGTGTCATTATGTCAAAGTTTTCCAAAGATAAACCCTCAGAGTCATTTTCACATAAAGCCTAAAATTTGTAGAGGCGCTGTACGAAAACGGTTTCATCTATCAACACGAAATCCATATCTTTTTGTCAGCACAGTCTGAAGATGATCTGACTCGAATTTGGTGAAAATCGGACAAACGGTCTAGGACCAGTTCGAAAAAGTAGGTTTTCAACATAATTCAAAATGGCGGACAGGGAGTTTGGCCAACTGTTGCATAATTGGTATCTATGTTGTCGGCATGACCCAAGGAATATTTTGAGACCAGTTTCATTACAATAGGCTAATGCTATCTACAGTTATTAGCATTTTTGTTCATTTTAAAACTAATGGTTAATGAATGCTTCATTACTCTTGACCAATAGGTGGCGCTGCTACCAAATTGATGTGGTGTCATCAGTGTGGGGTGTTAATGCCACATACCAAATTTGGTGGAAATATCTCAAAGCTTTGCAGAGATACAGCTTCCGATGCGCTTTGGCATCTTACCTGCAAATTCGTTGATGCGTTAAATGAAAACGGTTTCGAATATCGACACGAAATCCATAACTTTTTTTCAGCATGGTCTGAAGATGATCCGAGTCAAATTTGGTAAAAATCCGACTAACGGTCTAGGAGGAGTTCGAAAAAGTAGGTTTTCCACATTCATCAAAATGGCGAACAGGAAGTTTGGCCAATTTTGGCATAATTGGTATCAATGTTCTCGGCCTGACCCAAGGAATATTTTGAGATCACTTTTATTACAATAATCCATTTTTTTCAGAAGTTATTAGCATTTTTCGAAATTTCGTTATAACTTTTGACCACAGGGTGGCGCTGGCCCCAAAATTGGTATGTACATTCAGGGCATGGTGCCGAACATTTTTGTAATTATTGTCGAAACGATACGTTAATCCGTTCTCAAGATACAGCATTTTAAAACTAAATTCAAAATGGCCGACACCCAAAATGGCTGACATGGGAAAATTGGATATGGGTCGATTCGGCATGCTCCTCCGAATCTAACAAGACCAGTTTTGAGATTTTTGGTCAAACCACTGAGAAGTTATAAGCAAAAATAGCCATTTTTCATAACTCCTGACCACTAGGTGGCACTGTGACGAAACACTGCAGGTAGCCTCAGGTCATGCTTGTTATAACACACACCAAGTTTGGTCTCAATATTCCAAAGCGTTGCAGTGATATGGCCTCACTTCCATTTTTGAACGCTTTTCGTAGAATTAATTAGCGCGTTATTCGAGAACGGTTTGTCCAATTAACTTGAATTCCATAACTTTTTGCCTGCATGGTCTGAAGATGATCTGAGCCAATTTTGGTGTAAATCAGACAAACTGTCTAGGACGAGTTCGAAAAGGTAGGTTTTACAAACAAATAATTTTAGAAAAAAAACTAAACCTTACGATTTTTGAAATTTGGTGTTGATTCGACTCGGCATGACCCAAGGATTCAGAGAAAATTGGAATTTTGATTTTATGGCTTACGGTTCAAAAGTTATTAGCAAAAAGAAAGTGAAAGTTTGGACAAGTGGTGGCGCTAGAGAGTTTGAGTTAGAGACTCCAAACTTGCTATGGTTAATGTTGGGACTGTCCTCTATCAGTGTGCCAAATTATACAACTTTCCCGCAAGCGGTTCTATGGGCTGCCATAGACTTACGGCGGAAGAATAATAATAATAAATATAGCTGCAAGCAGCAATTACGGGGCCAAGCACTCAAAGCGGAAAATGAGGAGCTAAGGATGGCAGGAACAGCAGACCAACTGCAACAATAAGTAAAAAGAAGCCATTTTAGGATGATTTTAGTCAAAACGACAGAAAAATGATGTAGAACGCCTACTGATATGATTTAATGGCTTATTAGATTTGACCAACAGGTGGCGCTGTTATCAAATCGATGTGGTGTGTTTAGTGTGAGGTGACAAACATGCACACAAAGTTTGGTGTGATTATGTCAAAGTTTTCCAAAGTTATAGCCTTAGAGTCATTTTCACATCAAGCCTAAAATTTATAGAGGCGCTGTACGAAAACGGTTTCATCTATCAACATGAAATCCATAACTTTTTGTCAGCACAGTCTGAAGATGATCTGACTCGATTTTGGTGAAAATCGGACAAACGGTCCAGGACTAGTTCGAAAAAGTAGGTTTTCAACATAAATCAAAATGGCGGACAGGGAGTTTGGCCAACTGTTGCATAATTGGTATCTATGTTGTCGGCATGACCCAAGGAATATTTTGAGACCAGTTTCATTACAATAGGCTAATGCTTTCTACAGTTATTAGCATTTTTGTTCATTTTAAAACTAATGGTTAATGAATGCTTCATTACTCCTGACCAATAGGTGGCGCTGCTACCAAATTTATGTGGTGTCATCAGTGTGAGGTGTTAATGCCACATACCAAATTTGGTGCAAATATCTCAAAGCTTTGCAGAGATACAGCTTCCGATGCGCTTTGGCATCTTACCTGCAAATTCGTTGATGCGTTAAATGAAAACGGTTTCGAATATCGACACGAAATCCATAACTTTTTGTCAGCATGGTCTGAAGATGATCCGAGTCAAATTTGGTGAAAATCCGACTAACGGTCTAGGAGGAGTTCGAAAAAGTAGGTTTTCTACATTATTCAAAATGGCGAACAGGAAGTTAGAGCAATATTGGCATAATTGGTATCAATGTTCTCGGCCTGACCCAAGGAATATTTTGAGATAACTTTGTTTACAATAAGCCATTTTTTTCAGAAGTTATTAGCATTTTTCGAAATTTCGTTATAACTTTTGACCACAAGGTGGCGCTGGTCCCAAAATTGGTATGTACATTCAGGGCATGGTGTCGAACATTTTTGTAATTATTGTCGAAACGATACGTTAATCCGTTCTCAAGATACAGCATTTTAAAGCTAAATTCAAAATGGCCGACACCCAAAATGGCTGACATGGGAAAATTGGATATGGGTCAACTCGGCATGCTCCTCCGAATCTAACGGGATGAGTTTTGAGATTTTTGGCCAAATCACTAAAAAGTTATAAGAAAAAATAGGCAACTTTCATATCTCCTGACCACTAGGTGGCACTGTGACGAAACACTGCAGGTTTCCTCAGGTCATGCTTGTTACAACACACATCAAGTTTGGTCTCAATATTCCAAAGCGTTGCGGAGATATGGCCTCACTTCCATTTTTGAACGCTTTTCGTAGAATTAATTAGCGCGTTATTCGAGAACGGTTTGTCCAATCAACTTTAATTCCATAACTTTTTGCCTGCATGGTCTGAAGATGATCTGAGCCAATTTTGGTGAAAATCAGACAAACCGTCTAGGACAAGTTCGAAAAAGTATGTTTTACAAACAATAAATTATAGAAAAAAAACTAAACCTTACGATTTTTGAAATTTGGTGTTCATTCGACTCGGCATGACCCAAGGATTTAGGGAAAATTGGAATTTTGATTTTGTGGCTTACGGTTCAAAAGTTATTAGCAAAAAGAAAGTGAAAGTTTGGACAAATGGTGGCGCTAGAGAGTTTGAGTTAGAGACTCCAAACTTGCTATGGTTCATGTTCGGACGGTCCTCTATCAGTGTGCCAAATTATACAACTTTCCCGCAAGCGGTTCTATGGGCTGCCATAGACTTGCGGCGGAAGAATAATAATAATAATAAGAATTCTAACGGTTTCAATAGGTGCCTTCGCACCTTCGGTGCTTGGCCCCTAATAATAATAATAATAATAAGAATTCTAACGGATACAATAGGTGCCTTCGCACCTTCGGTGCTTGGCCCCTAAATATAGCTGCAAGCAGCAATTACGGGGCCAAGCACTTAAAGCGGAAAATGAGGAGCTAAGGATGGCAGGAACAGCAGACCAACTGCAACAATAAGTAAAAGAAAACAATTTTAAGATGATTTTAGTCAAAACGACTGAATAATGATGTAGAACGCCTACTGATATGATTTAATGGCTTATTACCTTTGACCAACAGGTGGCGCTGTTATCAAATCGATGTGGTGTGTTTAGTGTGAGGTGACAAACGTACACACAAAGTTTGGTGTCTTTATGTCAAAGCTTTGCAGAGATAAAGCCTCAGAGTCATTTTGGCATCAAGCCTAAAATTTGTAGAGGCGCTGTACGAAAACGGTTTCATCTATCAACACGAAATCCATAACTTTTTGTCAGCACAGTCTGAAGATGATCTGACTTGATTTTGGTGAAAATCGGACAAACGGTCTAGGACTAGTTCGAAAAAGTAGGTTTTCAACATAAATCAAAATGGCGGACAGGGAGTTTGGCCAACTGTTGCATAATTGGTATCTATGTTGTCGGCATGACCCAAGGAATATTTTGAGACCAGTTTCATTACAATAGGCTAATGCTATCTACAGTTATTAGCATTTTTGTATATTTTAAAACTAATAGTTAATGAATGCTTCATTACTCTTGACCAATAGGAGGCGCTGCTACCAAATTGATGTGGTGTAATCAGTGTGAGGTGGTAATGCCACATACCCAATTTGGTGCAAATATCTCAAAGCTTTGCAGAGATACAGCTTCCGATGCGCTTTGGCATCTTACCTGCAAATTCATTGATGCGTTAAATGAAAACGGTTTCGAATATCGACACGAAATCCATAACTTTTTGTCACCATGGTCTGAAGGTGATCCGAGTCAAATTTGGTGAAAATCCGACTAACGGTCTAGGAGGAGTTCGAAAAAGTAGGTTTTCTACATTCATCAAAATGGCGAACAGGAAGTTAGGCCAATTTTGGCATAATTGGTATCAATGTTCTCGGCCTGACCCAAGGAATATTTTGAGATCATTTTTATTACAATAAGCCATTTTTTTTCAGAAGTTATTAGCATTTTTCGTAATTTCGTTATAACTTTTGACCACAAGGTGGCGCTGGTCCCAAAATTGGTATGTACATTCAGGGCATGGTGCCGAACATTTTTGTAATTATTGTCGAAACGATACGTTAATCCGTTCTCAAGATACAGCATTTTAAAACTAAATTCAAAATGGCCGACACCCAAAATGGCTGACATGGGAAAATTGGATATGGTTCGACTCGGCATGCTCCTCCGAATCTAACGGGACGAGTTTCGAAATTTTTGGCCAAATCACTAAGAAGTTATAAGCAAAAATAGCCATTTTTCATATCTCCTGACCACTAGGTGGCACTGTGACGAAACACTGCAAGTAGTGTCAGGTCATGCTTGTTATAACACACACCAAGTTTGGTCTCAATACGACAAACCGTTGCCGAGATATGGCCTCACATCCATTTTTGAACGCTTTTCGTAGAATTAATTAGCGCATTATTCGAGAACGGTTTGTCCAATCAACTTGAATTCCATAACTTTTTGCCTGCATGGTCTGAAGATGATCTGAGCCAATTTTGGTGAAAATCAGACAAACCGTCTAGGACGAGTTCGAAAAAGTAGGTTTTATAAACAAAAAATTATAGAAAAAAAACTAAACCTTAGGATTTTTGAAATTTGGTGTTCATTCGACTCGGCACGACCCAAGGATTCAGAGAAAATTGGAATTTTGATTTTATGGCTTACGGTTCAAAAGTTATTAGCAAAAAGAAAGTGAAAGTTTGGACAAGTGGTGGCGCTAGAGAGTTTGAGTTAGAGACTCCAAACTTGCTATGGTTAAAGTTGAGACTATCCTCTATTAGTGTGCCAAATTATACAACTTTCCCGCAAGCGGTTCTATGGGCTGCCATAGACTTGCGGCGGAATAATAATAATAATAAATATAGCTGCAAGCAGCAATTACGGGGCCAAGCACTCAAAGCGGAAAATGAGTAGCTAAGGATGGCAGGAACAGCAGACCAACTGCAACAATAAGTACAAAGAAGCCATTTTAGGATGATTTTAGTCAAAATGACAGAAAAGTGATGTAGAACGCCTACTGATATGATTTAATGGCTTATTAGGTTTGACCAACAGGTGGCGCTGTTATCAAATCGATGTGGTGTGTTTAGTGTGAGATGACAAACGTTCACACAAAGTTTGGTGTCATTATGTCAAAGTTTTCCAAAGATATAGCCTTAGAGTCATTTTCACATCAAGCCTAAAATTTATAGAGGCGCTGTACAAAAATGGTTTCATCTATCAACATGAAATCCATAACTTTTTGTCAGCACAGTCTGAAGATGATCTGACTCGATTTTGGTGAAAATCGGACGAACGGTCTAGGACTAGTTCGAAAAAGTAGTTTTCAACATAAATCAAAATGGCGGAAAGGGAGTTTGGCCAACTGTTGCATAATTGGTATCTATGTTGTCGGCATGACCCAAGGAATATTTTGAGACCAGTTTCATTACAATAGGCTAATGCTATCTACAGTTATTAGCATTTTTGTTCATTTTAAAACTAATAGTTAATGAATGCTTCATTACTCTTGACCAATAGGTGGCGCTGCTACCAAATTGATGTGGTGTCATCAGTGTTGGGTGTTAATGCCACATACCAAATTTGGTGCAAATATCTCAAAGCTTTGCAGAGATACAGCTTCCGATGCGCTTTGGCATCTTACCTGCAAATTCGTTGATGCGTTAAATGAAAACGGTTTCGAATATCGACACGAAATCCATAACTTTTTGTCAGCATGGTCTGAAGATGATCCGAGTCAAATTTGGTGAAAATCCGTCTAACGGTCTAGGAGGAGTTCGAAAAAGTAGGTTTTCTACATTCATCAAAATGGCGAACAGGAAGTTAAGCCAATTTAGGCATAATTGGTATCAATGTTCTCGGCCTGACCCAAGGAATATTTTGAGATCACTTTTATTACAATAAGCCATTTTTTACAGAAGTTATTAGCATTTTTAGAAATTTCGTTATAACTTTTGACCACAAGGTGGCGCTGGCCCCAAAATTGGTATGTACATTCCGGGCATGGTGCCGAACATTTTTGTAATTATTGTCAAAACGATACGTCAATCCGTTCTCAAGATACAGCATTTTAAAGCTAAATTCAAAATGGCCGACACCCAAAATGGCTGACATGGGAAAATTGGATATGGTTTGACTCGGCATGCTCCTCCGAATCTAACGGGATGAGTTTCGAGATTTTTGGCCAAATCACTAAGAAGTTATAAGCAAAAATAGCCAACTTTCATATCTTCTGACCACTAGGTGGCACTGTGATGAAACACTGCAGGTAGCCTCAGGTCATGCTTGTTATAGCAAACACCAAGTTTGGTCTCAATACTCCAAAGCGTTGCGGAGATATGGCCTCACTTCCATTTTTGAACGCTTTTCGTAGAATTAATTAGCGCGTTATTCGAGAACGGTTTGTCCAATCAACTTGAATTCCATAACTTTTTGCCTGCATGGTCTGTAGATGATCTGAGCCAATTTTGGTGAAAATCAGACAAACCGTCTAGGACGAGTTCGAAAAAGTAGGTTTTTCAAACAATTAATTATAGAAAAAAAACTAAACCTTAGGATTTTTGAAATTTGGTGTTCATTCGACTCGGCATGACCCAAGGATTCAGGGAAAATTGGAATTTTGATTTTATGGCTTACGGTTCAAAAGTTATTAGCAAAAAGAAAGTGAAAGTTTGGACAAGTGGTGGCGCTAGAGAGTTTGAGTTAGACACTCCAAACTTGCTATGGTAAATGTTGGGAAGGTCCACTATTAGTGTGCCAAATTATACAACTTTCCCGCAAGCGGTTCTATGGGCTGCCATAGACTTGCGGCGGAAGAATAATAATAATAATAATAAGAATTCTAACGGTTTCAATAGGTGCCTTCGCACCTTCGGTGCTTGGCCCCTAATAATAAGAATTCTAACGGTTTCAATAGGTGCCTTCGCACCTTCGGTGCTTGGCCCCTAAATATAGCTGCAAGCAGCAATTACGGGGCCAAGCACTCAAAGCGGAAAATGAGGAGCTAACGATGGCAGGAACAACCGACCAACTGCAACAATAACGAAAAGGAAGCAATTTTAAGAGGATTTTAGTGAAAATTACAGAAAAATGGTGTAGAACGCATACTGATTTGATTTAATGCGTATTACGTTTGACCAACAGGTGGCGCTGTTCTCAAATCCATGTGGTGTGTTTAGTGTGAGGTGACAAACGTGCACACAAAGTTTGGTGTCATTATGTCAAAATTTTCCAAAGATATAGCCTTCGAGTCTATTCACATCAATCCTTAAATTTAGAGAGGCGCTATACGAAAACGGTTTCATCTATCATCATGAAATTCATAACTTTTTGTCAGCACAGTCTGAAGATGATCTGACTCAATTTTGGTGAGAATCGGACAAACGGTCTAGGACTAGTTAGAAAAAGTATGTTTTCAACATAAATCAAAATGGCGGACAGGGAGTTTGGCCAACTGTGGCATAACTGGTATCTATGTTGTCGGCATGACCCAAGGAATATTTTGAGACCAGTTTCATTACAATAGGCTAATGCTATCTACAGTTATTAGCATTTTTGTTCATTTTAAAACTAATAGTTAACGAATGCTTCATTACTCTTGACCAATAGGTGGCGCTGCTACCAAATTCATGTGGTGTCATCAGTGTGAGGTGGTAATGCCACATACCAAATTTGGTGCAAATATCTCTAAGCTTTGCAGAGATACAGCTTCCGATGCGCTTTGGCATCTTACCTGCAAATTCGTTGATGCGTTAAATGAAGACGGTTTCGAATATCGACACGAAATCCATAACTTTTTGTCATCATGGTCTGAAGATGATCCGAGTCAAATTTGGTGAAAATCCGACTAACGGTCTAGGAGGAGTTCGAAAAAGTAGGTTTTCTACATTCATCAAAATGGCGAACAGGAAGTTTGGCCAATTTTGGCATAATTGGTATCAATGTTCTCGGCCTGACCCAAGGAATATTTTGAGATCACTTTTATAACAATAAGCCATTTTTTTCAGAAGTTATTAGCATTTTTCGAAATTTCGTTATAACTTTTGACCACAAGGTGGCGCTGGCCCCAAAATTTGTAAGTACATTCAGGTCATGGTGCCGAACATTTTTGTAATTATTGTCGAAACGATACGTTAATCCGTTCTCAAGATACAGCATTTTAAAGCTAAATTCAAAATGGCCGACACCCAAAATGGCTGACATGGGAAAATTGGATATGGGTCGACTCGGCATGCTCCTCCGAATCTAACGGAATGAGTTTCGAGATTTTTGGCCAAATCACTGAGAAGTTATAAGCAAAAATAGCCATTTTTCATATCTCCTGACCACTAGGTGGCACTGTGACGAAACACTGCAGGTAGCCTCAGGTCATGCTTGTTACAACACCCACCAAGTTTGGTCTCAATATTCCAAAGCGTTGCGGAGATATTGCCTCACTTCCATTTTTGAACGCTTTTCGTAGAATTAATTAGCGCGTTATTCGAGAACGGTTTGTCCAATCAACTTGAATTCCATAACTTTTTGCCTGCATGGTCTGTAGATGATCTGAGCCAATTTTGGTGTAAATCAGACAAACCGTCTAGGACGAGTTCGAAAAAGTAGGTTTTACAAACAATTAATTATAGAAAAAAAACTAATCCTTACGATTTTTGAAATTTGGTGTTCATTCGACTCGGCATGACCCAAGGATTCAGGGAAAATTGGAATTTTGATTTTGTGGCTTACGGTTCAAAAGTTATTAGCAAAAAGAAAGTGAAAGTTTGGACAAATGGTGGCGCTAGAGAGTTTGAGTTAGAGACTCCAAACTTGCTATGGTTAATGTCGGGACGGTCCTCTATCAGTGTGCCAAATTATACAACTTTCCCGCAAGCGGTTCTATGGGCTGCCATAGACTTGCGGCGGAATAATAATAATAATAAATATAGCTGCAAGCAGCAATTACGGGGCCAAGCACTCAAAGCGGAAAATGAGGAGCTAAGGATGGCAGGAACAGCAGACCAACTGCAACAATAAGTAAAAAGAAGCCATTTTAGGATGATTTTAGTCAAAACGACAGAAAAGTGATGTAGAACGCCTACTGATATGATTTAATGGCTTATTAGGTTTGACCAACAGGTGGCGCTGTTATAAAATCGATGTGGTGTGTTTAGTGTGAGATGACAAACGTTCACACAAAGTTTGGTGTCATTATGTAAAAGCTCTCCAAAGATATAGCCTTAGAGTCATTTTCACATCAAGCCTAAAATTTATAGAGGCGCTGTACGAAAACGGTTTCAACTATCAACATGAAATCCATAATTTTTTGTCAGCACAGTCTGAAGATGATCTGACTCGATTTTGGTGAAAATCGGACAAACGGTCTAAGACTAGTTCGAAAAAGTAGGTTTTCAACATAATTCAAAATGGCGGACAGGGAGTTTGGCCAAGTGTTGCATAATTGGTATCTATATTGTCGGCATGACCCAATGAATATTTTGAGAGCAGTTTCATTACAATAGGCTAATGCTATCTACAGTTATTAGCATTTTTGTTCATTTTAAAACTAATAGTTAATGAATGCTTCATTACTGTTGACCAATAGGTGGCGCTGCTACCAAATTGATGTGGTGTAATCAGTGTGAGGTGGTAATGCCACATACCAAATTTGGTGCAAATATCTCAAAGCTTTGCAGAGATACAGCTTCCGAGGCGCTTTGGCATCTTACCTGCAAATTCGTTGATGCGTTAAATGAAAACGGTTTTGAATATCGACACGAAATCCATAACTTTTTGTCAGCATGGTCTGAAGATGATCCGAGTCAAATTTGGTGAAAATCAGACTAACGGTCTAGGAGGAGTTCGAAAAAGTAGGTTTTCTACATTCATCAAAATGGCGAACAGGAAGTTAGGCCAATTTTGGCATAATTGGTATCAATGTTCTCGGCCTGACCCAAGCAATATTTTGAGATCACTTTTATTACAATAAGCCATTTTTTTCAAAAGTTATTAGCATTTTTCGAAATTTCGTTATAACTTTTGACCACAAGGTGGCGCTGGCCCCAACATTTTTATGTACATTCAGGGCATGGTGCCGAACATTTTTGTAATTATTGTCGAAACGATACGTTAATCCGTTCTCAAGATACAGCATTTTAAATCTAAATTCAAAATGGCCGACACCCAAAATGGCTGACTTGGGAAAATTGGATATGGTTGGACTCGGCATGCTCCTCCGAATCTAACGGAATGAGTTTCGAGATTTTTGGCCAAATCACTGAGAAGTTATAAGCAAAAATAGCCATTTTTCATATCTCCTGACCACTAGGTGGCACTGTGACGAAACACTGCAGGTAGCCTCAGGTCATGCTTGTTACAACACTCACCAAGTTTGGTCTGAATATTCCAAAGCGTTGCGGAGATATGGCCTCACTTCCATTTTTGAACGCTTTTTGTAGAATTAATTAGCGCGTTATTCGAGAACGGTTTGTCCAATCAACTTGAATTCCATAACTTTTTGCCTGCATGTTCTGAAGATGATCTGAGCCAATTTTGGTGTAAATCAGACAAACCGTCTAGGATGAGTTCGAAAAGGTAGGTTTTACAAACAAATAATTTTAGAAAAAAAACGAAACCTTACGATTTTTGAAATTTGGTGTTCATTCGACTCGACATGACCCAAGGATTCAGAGAAAATTGGAATTTTGATTTTATGGCTTACGGTTCAAAAGTTATTAGCAAAAAGAAAGTGAAAGTTTGGACAAGTGGTGGCGCTAGAGAGTTTGAGTTAGAGACTCCAAACTTGCTATGGTTAATGTTGGGACGGTCCTCTATCAGTGTGCCAAATTATACAACTTTCCCGCAAGCGGTTCTATGGGCTGCCATAGACTTGCGGCGGAATAATAATAATAATAAGAAGAATTCTAACGGTTTCAATAGGTGCCTTCGCACCTTCGGTGCTTGGCCCCTAAATATAGCTGCAAGCAGCAATTACGGGGCCAAGCAATCAAAGCGGAAATGAAGAGCTAAGGATGGCAGGAACAGCAGACTAACTGCAACAATAACGAAAAGGAAGCAATTTTGAGAGGATTTTAGTGAAAAATACAGAAAAATGGTGTAGAAAGCCTACTGATATGATTTAATGCTTATTACGTTTGACCAACAGGTGGCGCTGTTCTCAAATCCATGTGGTGTGTTTAGTGTGAGGTGACAAACGTGCACACAAAGTTTGGTGTCATTATGTCAAAGTTTTCCAAAGATATAGCCTTAGAGTCATTTTCACATCAAGCCTAAAATTTGTAGAGGCGCTATACAAAAACTGTTTCATCTATCAACATGAAATCCATAACATTTTGTCAGCACAGTCTGAAGATGATCTGACCCAATTTTGGTGAGAATCGAACGAACGGTCTAGGACTAGTAATAAAAAGTAGGTTTTCAACATAGATCAAAATGGCGGACAGGGAGTTTGGCCAACTGTGGCATAATTGGTATCTATGTTGTCGGCATGACCCAAGGAATATTTTGAGACCAGTTTCATTACAATACGCTAATGCTATCTACAGTTATTAGCATCTTTGTTCATTTTAAAACGTATAGTTAATGAATGCTTCATTACTCTTGACCAATAGGTGGCGCTGCTACCAAATTGATGTGGTGTCATCAGTGTGAGGTGGTAATGCCACATACCAAATTTGGTGCAAATATCTCAAAGCTTTGCAGAGATACAGCTTCCGATGCGCTTTGGCATCTTACCTGCAAATTCATTGATGCGTTAAATGAAAACGGTTTCGAATATCGACACGAAATCCATAACTTTTTGTCAGCATGGTCTGAAGATGATCCGAGTCAAATTTGGTGAAAATCCGACTAACGGTCTAGGAGGAGTTCGAAAAAGTAGGTTTTCCACATTCATCAAAATGGCGAACAGGAAGTTAGGCCAATTTTGGCATAATTGGTATCAATGTTCTCGGCCTGACCCAAGGAATATTTTGAGATCACTTTTATTACAATAAGCCATTTTGTTCAGAAGTTATTAGCATTCTTAGAAATTTCGTTATATCTTTTGACCACAAGGTGGCGCTGGCCCCAAAATTGGTATGTACATTCAGGGCATGGTGCCGAACATTTTTGTAATTATTGTCGAAACGATAAGTTAATCCGTTCTTAAGATACAGCATTTTAAAGCTAAATTCAAAATGGCCGACACCCAAAATGGCTGACATGGGAAAATTGGATATGGTTCGACTCGGCATGCTCCTCCAAATCTAACAAGACCAGTTTTGAGATTTTTGGTCAAACCACTGAGAAGTTATAAGCAAAAATAGCCATTTTTCATATCTCCTGACCACTAGGTGGCACTGTGACGAAACACTGCAGGTAGCCTCAGGTCATGCTTGTTATAACACACACCATGTTTGGTCTCAATATTCCAAAGCGTTCCGGAGATATTGCCTCACTTCCATTTTTGAACGCTTTTCGTAGAATTAATTAGCGCGTTATTCGAGAACGGTTTGTCCAATCAACTTGAATTCCATAACTTTTTGCCTGCATGGTCTGAAGATGATCTGAGCCAATTTTGGTGTAAATCAGACAAACCGTCTAGGACGAGTTCGAAAAAGTAGGTTTTACAAACAATTAATTATAGAAAAAAAACTAATCCTTAGGATTTTTGAAATTTGGTGTTCATTCGACTCGGCATGACCCAAGGATTCAGGGAAAATTGGAATTTTGATTTTGTGGCTTACGGTTCAAAAGTTATTAGCAAAAAGAAAGTGAAAGTTTGGACAAATGGTGGCGCTAGAGAGTTTGAGTTAGAGACTCCAAACTTGCTATGGTTAATGTTGGGACGGTCCTCTATCAGTGTGCCAAATTATACAACTTTCCCGCAAGCGGTTCTATGGGCTGCCATAGACTTGCGGCGGAATAATAATAATAATAAATATAGCTGCAAGCAGCAATTACGGGGCCAAGCACTCAAAGCGGAAAATGAGGAGCTAACGATGGCAGGAACAGCAGACCAACTGCAACAATAACGAAAAAGAAGCCATTTTAGGATGATTTTAGTCAAAACGACAGAAAAATGATGTAGAACGCCTAATGATATGATTTAATGGCTTATTAGGTTTGACCAACAGGTGGCGCTGTTCTCAAATCCATGTGGTGTGTTTAGTGTGAGGTGACAAACGTTCACACAAAGTTTGGTGTCATTATGTAAAAATTTTCCAAAGATATAGCCTTAGAGTCATTTTCACATCAAGCCTTAAATTTATAGAGGCGCTGTACGAAAACAGTTTCATCTATCATCATAAAATCCATAACTTTTTGTCAGCACAGTCTGAAGATGATGTGACTCGATTTTGGTGAAAATCGGACGAACGGTCTAGGACTAGTTCGAAAAAGTAGGTTTTCAACATAAATCAAAATGGCGGACAGGGAGTTCGGCCAACTGTTGCATAATTGGTATCTATGTTGTCGGCATGACCCAAGGAATATTTTGAGACCAGTTTCATTACAATAGGCTAATGCTATCTACAGTTATTAGCATTTTTGTTCAATTTAAAACTAATGGTTAATGAATGCTTCATTACTCTTGACCAATAGGTGGTGCTGCTACCAAATTGATGTGGTGTCATCAGTGTGAGGTGGTAATGCAACATACCAAATTTGGTGCAAATATCTCAAAGCGTTGCAGAGATACAGCTTCTGATGCACTTTGGCATCTTACCTGCAAGTTCGTTGATGCGTTAAATGAAAACGGTTTCGAATATCGACACGAAATCCATAACTTTTTTTCAGCATGGTCTGAAGATGATCCGAGTCAAATCTGGTAAAAATCCGACTAACGGTCTAGGAGGAGTTCGAAAAAGTAGGTTTTCCACATTCATCAAAATGGCGAACAGGAAGTTTGGCCAATTTTGGCATAATTGGTATCAATGTTCTCGGCCTGACCCAAGGAATATTTTGAGATCACTTTTATTACAATAATCCATTTTTTTCAGAAGTTATTAGCATTTTTCGAAATTTCTTTATAACTTTTGACCACAAGGTGGCGCTGGCCCCAAAATTGGTATGTACATTCAGGGCATGGTGCCGAACATTTTTGTAATTATTGTCGAAACGATACGTTAATCCTTTCTCAAGATACAGCATTTTAAAGCTAAATTCAAAATGGCCGACACCCAAAATGGCTGACATGGGAAAATTGGATATGGTTCGACTCGGCATGCTCCTCCGAATCTAACAAGACCAGTTTTGAGATTTTTGGTCAAACCACTGAGAAGTTATAAGCAAAAATAGCCATTTTTCATATCTCCTGACCACTAGGTGTCACTATGACGAAACACTGCAGGTAGCCTCAGGTCATGCTTGTTACAACACACACCAAGTTTGGTCTCAATAAAACAAACCGTTGCGGAGATATGGCCTCACATCCTTTTTTGCGCACTTTTCGTAGAATTAATTAGCGCGTTATTCGAGAACGGTTTGTCCAATCAACTTGAATTCCATAACTTTTTGCCTGCATGGTCTGAAGATGATCTGAGCCAATTTTGGTGAAAATCAGACAAACCGTCTAGGACGAGTTCGAAAAAGTAGGTTTTATGAACAAAAAATTTTAGAAAAAAAACTAAACCTTAGGATTTTTGAAATTTGGTGTTCATTCGACTCGGCATGACCCAAGGATTCAGGGAAAATTGGAATTTTGATTTTATGGCTTACGGTTCAAAAGTTATTAGCAAAAAGAAAGTGAAAGTTTGGACAAGTGGTGGCGCTAGAGAGTTTGAGTTAGAGACTCCAAACTTGCTAAGGTTAATGTTGGGACGGTCCACTATCAGTGTGCCAAATTATACAACTTTCCCGCAAGCGGTTCTATGGGCTGCCATAGACTTGCGGCGGAATAATAATAATAATAATAATAATAAATATAGCTGCAAGCAGCAATTACGGGGCCAAGCACTCAAAGCGGAAAATGAGGAGCTAAGGATGGCAGGAACAGCAGACCAACTGCAAAAATAAGTAAAAAGAAGCCATTTTAGGATGATTTAGTCAAAACGACAGAAAAGTGATGTAGAACGCCTACTGATATGATTTAATGGCTTATTAGGTTTGACCAACAGGTGGCGCTGTTATCAAATCGATGTGGTGTGTTTAGTGTGAGATGACAAACGTTCACACAAAGTTTGGTGTCATTATGTAAAAGTTTTCCAAAGATATAGCCTTAGAGTCATTTTCACATCAAGCCTAAAATTTATAGAGGCGCTGTACGAAAACGGTTCCATCTATCAACATGAAATCCATAACTTTTTGTCAGCACAGTCTGAAGATGATCTGACTCGATTTTGGTGAAAATCGAACGAACGGTCTAGGATTAGTTCGAAAAAGTAGGTTTTCAACATAGATCAAAATGGCGGACAGGAAGTTTGGCCAACTGTGGCATAATTGGTATCTATGTTGTCGGCATGACCCAAGGAATATTTTGAGACCAGTTTTATTACAATAGGCTAATGCTATCTACAGTTATTAGCATTTTTGTTCTTTTTACAACTAATGGTTAATGAATGCTTCATTACTCTTGACCAATAGGTGGCGCTGTTACCAAATTAATGTGCTGTAATCAGTGTGAGGTGGTAATGCCACATACCAAATTTGGTGCAAATATCTCAAATCTTTGCAGAGATACAGCTTCCGATACGCTTTGGCATCTTACCTGCAAATTCGTTGATGCGTTAAATGAAAACGGTTTCGAATATCGACACGAAATCCATAACTTTTTGTCAGCATGGTCTGAAGATGATCCGAGTCAAATTTGGTGAAAATCCGACTAACGGTCTAGGAGGAGTTCGAAAAAGTAGGTTTTCTACATTCATCAAAATGGCGAACAGGAAGTTAGGCCAATTTTGGCATAATGGGTATCAATGTTCTCGGTCTGACCCAAGGAATATTTTGAGATCACTTTTATTACAATAAGCCATTTTTTTCAGAAGTTATTAGCATTTCTAGAAATTTCGTTATAACTTTTGACCACAAGGTGGCACTGGCCCCAAAATTGGTATGTACATTCAGGGCATGGTGCCGAACATTTTTGTAATTATTGTCGAAACGATACGTTAATCCGTTCTCAAGATACAGCATTTTAAAGCTAAATTCAAAATGGCCGACACCCAAAATGGCTGACTTGGGAAAATTGGATATGGTTCGACTCGGCATGCTCCTCCGAATCTAACAGAATGAGTTTCGAGATTTTTGGCCAAATCACTGAGAAGTTATAAGCAAAAATAGCCATTTTTCATATCTCCTGACCACTAGGTGGCACTGTTACGAAACACTGCAGGACGCCTCAGATCATGCTTGTTATAACACACACCAAGTTTGGTCTCAATACGACAAACCGTTGCGGAGATATGGCCTTACATCCATTTTTGCGCGCTTTTCGTAGAATTAAATAGCGCGTTATTCGAGAACGGTTTGTCCAATCAACTTGAATTCCATAACTTTTTGCCTGCATGGTCTGTAGATGATCTGAGCCAATTTTGGTGAAAATCAGACAAACCGTCTAGGACGAGTTCGAAAAAGTAGGTTTTATAAACAAAAAATTATAGAAAAAAAACTAATCCTTACGATTTTTGAAATTTGGTGTTCATTCGACTCGGCATGACCCAAGGATTCAGGGAAAATTGGAATTTTGATTTTGTGGCTTACGGTTCAAAAGTTATTAGCAAAAAGAAAGTGAAAGTTTGGACAAATGGTGGCGCTAGAGAGTTTGAGTTAGAGACTCCAAACTTGCTATGGTTAATGTTGGGACGGTCCTCTATCAGTGTGCCAAATTATACAACTTTCCCGCAAGCGGTTCTATGGGCTGCCATAGACTTGCGGCGGAAGAATAATAATAATAATAATAATAATAAGAATTCTAACGAAAACAATAGGTGCCTTCGCACCTTCGGTGCTTGGCCCCTAATAAATATAGCTGCAAGCAGCAATTACGGGGCCAAGCACTCAAAGCGGAAAATGAGGAGCTAAGGATGGCAGGAACAGCAGACCAACTGCAACAATAAGTAAAAAGAAGCCATTTTAGGATGATTTTAGTCAAAATGACAGAAAAATGATACTGATATGATTTAATGGCTTATTAGGTTTGACCAACAGGTGGCGCTGTTATCAAATCGATGTGGTGTGTTTAGTGTGAGATGACAAACGTTCACACAAAGTTTGGTGTCATTATGTCAAAGTTCTCCAAAGATAAAGTCTCAGAGTCATTTTGGCATCAAGCCTAAAATTTGTAGAGGCGCTATGCGAAAACGGTTTCATCTATCATCATGAAATCCATAACTTTTTGTCAGCACAGTCTGAAGATGATCTGACTTGATTTTGGTGAAAATCGGACAAACGGTCTAGGACTAGTTCGAAAAAGTAGGTTTTCAACATAGATCAAAATGGCGGACAGGGAGTTTGGCCAACTGTTTCATAATTGGTATCTATGTTGTCGGCATGACCCAAGGAATATTTTGAGACCAGTTTCATTACAATAGGCTAATGCTATCTACAGTTATTAGCATTTTTGTTCATTTTAAAACTAATGGTTAATGAATGCTTCATTACTCTTGACCAATAGGTGGCGCTGCTACCAAATTGATGTGGTGTCATCAGTGTGAGGTGGTAATGCCACATACCAAATTTGGTGCAAATATCTCAAAGCTTTGCAGAGATACAGCTTCCGATGCGCTTTGGCATCTTACCTGCAAATTCGTTGATGCGTTAAATGAAAACGGTTTCGAATATCGACACGAAATCCATAACTTTTTGTCAGCATGGTCGGAAGATGATCCGAGTCAAATTTGGTGAAAATCCGACTAACGGTCTCGGAGGAGTTCGAAAAAGTAGGTTTTCTACATTCATCAAAATGGCGAACAGGAAGTTAGGCCAATTTTGGCATAATTGGTATCAATGTTCTCGGCCTGACCCAAGGAATATTTTGAGATCACTTTTATTACAATAAGCCATTTTTTTCAGAAGTTATTAGCATTTTTCGAAATTTCGTTATAACTTTTGACCACAAGGTGGCGCTGGCCCCAAAATTTGTAAGTACATTCAGGGCATGGTGCCGAACATTTTTGTAATTATTGTCGAAACGATACGTTAATCCGTTCTCAAGATACAGCATTTTAAAGCTAAATTCAAAATGGCCGACACCCAAAATGGCTGACATGGGAAAATTGGATATGGTTCGACTCGGCATGCTCCTCCGAATCTACCAAGACCAGTTTTGAGATTTTTGGTCAAACCACTGAGAAGTTATAAGCAAAAATAGCCATTTTTCATATCTCCTGACCACTAGGTGGCACTGTGACGAAACACTGTAGGTATCCTCAGGTAATGCTTGTTATAACAAACACCAAGTTTGGTCTCAATATTCCAAAGTGTTGCGGAGATATGGCCTCACTTCCATCTTTGAACGCTTTTCGTAGAATTAATTAGCGCGTTATTCGAGAACGGTTTGTCCAATCAACTTGAATTCCATAACTTTTTGCCTGAATGGTCTGAAGATGATCTGAGCCAATTTTGGTGAAAATCAGACAAACCGTCTAGGATGAGTTCGAAAAAGTAGGTTTTATAAACAAAAAATTATAGAAAAAAAACTAATCCTTACGATTTTTGAAATTTGGTGTTCATTCAACTCGGCATGACCCAAGGATTCAGGGAAAATTGGAATTTTGATTTTGCGGCTTACGATTCAAAAGTTATTAGCAAAAAGAAAGTGAAAGTTTGGACAAGTGGTGGCGCTAGAGAGTTTGAGTTAGAGATTCCAAACTTGCTATGGTTAATGTTGGGACGGTCCTCTATCAGTGTGCCAAATTATACAACTTTCCCGCAAGCGGTTCTATGGGCTGCCATAGACTTGCGGCGGAAGAAGAATAATAATAAATATAGCTGCAAGCAGCAATTACGGGGCCAAGCAATCAAAGCGGAAATGAGGAGCTAAGGATGGCAGGAACAGCAGACCAACTGCAACAATAACGAAAAGGAAGCAATTTTGAGAGGATTTTAGTGAAAATTACAGAAAAATGGTGTAGAAAGCCTACTGATATGATTTAATGCTTATTACGTTTGACCAACAGCGGGCGCTGTTCTCAAATCCATGTGGTGTGTTTAGTGTGAGGTGACAAACGTGCACACAAAGTTTGGTGTCATTATGTCAAAGTTTTCCAAAGATATAGCCTTAGAGTCATTTTCACATCAAGCCTAAAATTTGTAGAGGCGCTATCCGAAAACGGTTTCATCTATCAACATGAAATCCATAACCTTTTGTCAGCACAGTCTGAAGATGATCTGACTCGATTTTGGTGAAAATCGGACGAACGGTCTAGGACTAGTTCGAAAAAGTAGGTTTTCAACATAGATCAAAATGGCGGACAGGGAGTTTGGCCAACTGTTGCATAATTGGTATCTATGTTGTCGGCATGACCCAAGGAATATTTTGAGACCAGTTTCATTACAATAGGCTAATGCTATCTACAGTTATTAGCATTTTTGTTCATTTTAAAACTAATGGTTAATGAATGCTTCATTACTCTTGACCAATAGGTGGCGCTGCTACCAAATTTATGTGGTGTAATCAGTGTGAGGTGGTAATGCCACATACCAAATTTGGTGCAAATATCTCAAAGCTTTGCAGAGATACAGCTTCCGATGCGCTTTGGCATCTTACCTGCAAATTCGTTGATGCGTTAAATGAAAACGGTTTCGAATATCGACACGAAATCCATAACTTTTTGTCAGCATGGTCTGAAGATGATCCGAGTCAAATTTGGTGAAAATCCGACTAACGGTCTAGGAGGAGTTCGAAAAAGTAGGTTTTCTACATTCATCAAAATGGCGAACAGGAAGTTAGGCCAATTTTGGCATAATTGGTATCAATGTTCTCGGCCTGACCCAAGGAATATTTTGAGATCACTTTTATTACAATAAGCCATTTTTTTCAGAAGTTATTAGCATTTTTCGAAATTTCGTTATAACTTTTGACCACAAGGTGGCGCTGGCCCCAAAATTTGTATGTACATTCAGGGCGTCGTGCCGAACATTTTTGTAATTATTGTCGAAACGATACGTTAATCCGTTCTCAAGATACAGCGTTTTAAAGCTAAATTCAAAATGGCCGACACCCAAAATGGCTGACATGGGAAAATTGGATATGGGTCGACTCGGCATGCTCCTCCGAATCTAACAAGACCAGTTTTGAGATTTTTGGTCAAACCACTGAGAAGTTATAAGCAAAAATAGTCACTTTACATATCTCCTGACCACTAGGTGGCACTGTGACGAAACACTGCAAGTAGTGTCAGGTCATGCTTGTTATAACACACACCAAGTTTGGTCTCAATACGACAAACCGTTGCCGAGATATGGCCTCACATCCATTTTTGAACGCTTTTCGTAGAATTAATTAGCGCATTATTCGAGAACGGTTTGTCCAATCAACTTGAATTCCATAACTTTTTGCCTCCATGGTCTGAAGATGATCTGAGCCAATTTTGGTGAAAATCAGACAAACCGTCTAGGACGAGTTCGAAAAAGTAGGTTTTATAAACAAAAAATTATAGAAAAAAAACTAAACCTTAGGATTTTTGAAATATGGTGTTCATTCGACTCGGCACGACCCAAGGATTCAGAGAAAATTGGAATTTTGATTTTATGGCTTACGGTTCAAAAGTTATTAGCAAAAAGAAAGTGAAAGTTTGGACAAGTGGTGGCGCTAGAGAGTTTGAGTTAGAGACTCCAAACTTGCTATGGTTTAAGTTGAGACTGTCCTCTATTAGTGTGCCAAATTATACAACTTTCCCGCAAGCGGTTCTATAGGCTGCCATAGACTTGCGGCGGAAGAATAATAATAATAATAAATATAGCTGCAAGCAGCAATTACGGGGCCAAGCACTCAAAGCGGAAAATGAGGAGCTAAGGATGGCAGGAACAGCAGACCAACTGCAACAATAAGTAAAAACAAGCCATTTTAGGATGATTTTAGTCAAAACGACAGAAAAATTATACTAATATGATTTAATGGCTTATTAGGTTTGACCAACAGGTGGCGCTGTTATCAGATCAATGTGGTGTGTTTAGTGTGAGGTGACAAACGTGCACACAAAGTTTGGTGTCGTTATGTCAAAGTTTTCCAAAGATATAGCCTCAGAGTCATTTTCACATCAAGCCTAAAATTAATAGAGGCGCTGTACGAAAACGGTTTCATCTATCGACATGAAATCCATAACTTTTTGTCAGCACAGTCTGAAGATGATCTGACTCGATTTTGATGAAAATCGGACGAACGGTCTAGGACTAGTTCAGGTGGCCTATCGTAGGTGGCCTTTGCTCCGTGGTGTCCAGCACATGGGACATCGTGAGCGTGCGCGAGCATAATCCCCCTCTGGCACTGAGGGACCACAAGCTGCGGCGCAGTGAGTGGCTCAGGGACGTATGTGAGGAGACCGTCGCGGAGATGCAGCATGTGCTTGATAGAATGGAGCGTGCGGAGGTCGGAAGACCGTGCTAGGTCGGAAGGAGAGATAGGGTGGTTTGTTGGATCGGAGATATGAGAAATAATAGTCTGTAGTATTGGGTCTGAGGCTTGGAGGGTGAGTAGGTCACTTGGACTGAACTGTGGGGACAGTTCGACATGGGTGGAGGCGGGGCTGTGGTTGGCATTGGCCTGTTGGCGGCGGGTAATAGCGGAGACAGCGGGGTAGGGTGCAAGGGGGGGTGGGGTCCACGCTTCTCCATGCAGTGCACCTGTTTTAGCTAGTGCATCCGTTTGATCATTAAGGTCTTTGTCTTGGCCTGGTTGTCGTGAGTGGCCTCGGACCTTCTTCCAATACACGGTTATATCATGGTTTAGGATGATGGCCTCGCATGCTTGGAATAGCTCTTGATGCTTGACAGGTTTGTTGTTGGCAGTCTTGTATCCATTTTGCTTCCATCCCGCCAGGTGGCATGTGAAGCTCAGGCGAGCGTAGTTTGAGTCAGTGCAGATGAGGAGTTCTTTGATGTTGTGGGATGCAGCCAGCTGCAGCGTGATGAGGATGGCTGCCACTTCTGCATATTGAGAGGAATGCGGGCCTAGTTTGAAGTGTTGTGGTTGGCAGGGGTTGTTGTTGAGCCAGACCACGCCAGCGCCCGCTTTCAAGGTTCCTTGGTTGTTGTAGGAGCAACCGTCGACATAAGCAGTGGGCATGCCTTCGCACACATTCTCATCAAAGTATTTGTGGTTTGTAAGCAGTGGTTGCGCTGGTTCGTTGGGCTCTGTGATTGTGCATTGTGTATCGCTGGAGCAATTCTGGCAAGCTGCAAGTCCATTACCCAAAGCTGATTTGTGGTTTTGGGCATATCGTGCCTCGACGTCGCGTCCTTGAAGCGTCATCAGCCAGGTGGCTATGCGTGCGTTTGTTACCACGCCATCTCGGATTCGTTGGCTGTTGAGGAAAGTCACGGGTTGGTGACAGGTTTCTATGATGACTTTCTGGGCTCCAATGTAGTTAGAGAAGCGTTGAATGGCCCAGACGGTGCACAACAGAGCTTTCTCACAGTCTGAATATTTGCATTCAGGTGGTAACAGTGTTTTACTGGCGTAGGCGACCACTCGCTTGTCTTTGTCATGTAGCTGATATAGGCCTGCGCTGAGGCAATGTTTGGAAAAACCTGCTTCCAGATGGAATTCTTTTCCTGGGTCTGGGTAGGCTAGACAGGGAGCAGAGCACAGACGTTGTTTAAGCTCGCTCATCGCTTTGTCCTGGTCTTCCGTCCAAATGAAGGGTTCATCTTTCTTGAGGAGAGATGTGAGTGGTCGTGCAATGTCAGAATAATTTTCAATGAACTGTCTTGAATAGTTGCAGACTCCCAGGAAGCTTCGCAGCTCAGTGATATTAGTGGGGGGTTTTATGGTTTGGATTGCTTGAGTGCGGCTGGATTGCGGTTCGATTCCTTCTCGTCCAACAAGGAGGCCGACATAGTTCACTTTGGTTTTGCACCATTGGCCTTTGTGGAGTGCAATTTTGGCACCTGCTGTAGTCAGTTGATTTAGGACGTGGTCGATTTCCTTTAGATGGTCTGCCGCGTTGGTGTTCTGCAAGAGCAAATCATCAACATAGATTATGTTCCCTCTGGCTCTGGCATCAGGGCAGGCTTTGTTTAGAAAGATGTTGAATTCAGCTGGTGAGTTGGCATAGCCGAAAGGACACCGCGTGAAGGTATATTGTCGGTTGCCAAAATTGAATGCCAGCTTGTGTTGGTCGTCTGGATGTACGGGAATGGTCCAAAATCCGGAGGCAACGTCCATAGTGGATAGGATCGTGGAGCCTTTGATTTTGGGTATTTCTTGGTCCAGTTGTGTCATGGGCCATCGTGACAGGGGTACCTGTTTGTTCAGTTTACGATAGTCAATAGTAGGCCGCCATTTGCCGTTAGGCTTGAGAACTGGCCAGATAGGTGCAGAGTATGTGCTGTTGCAGGGGCGGATGATTCCCTTTTCTAGCATGGAGTCGATGATTTCTTGTACCGACTCATATGATGCGATAGGAATTTTGTACTGGCGCACATATGTGGGTGGTGCACTTGGGTTTGTCGGAATGCGCACGGTGTGGATGTTGGTTAGGCCACAGTCCAGAGAGTCCTTAGCAAAGGAGTCTTTGTATTTATGTAGGACTTCTTTGAGTCCCTGGCGCTCAGCGTCGCAGTGGAGGGCGTCTGCTTCCTCCAAGATCTGTTGGATCTGTGCGTTGAACCCGGGGTAGGGTTCATCTGTGGGTTGTGTGTTTAAAGAGTTCTGAGCCATGAGGGTCACTTGTTCTGCTTGTGCTGTCAGAGGTTGGGAGGAGACAGCGTAGACTGCCAGGTGTGTGTCATCGGTCAGCTCTGAACGACAGACGCTTTCTTTGGATACAGGCAGCACAGATGTGATGGAGATAGTTCCATGCGGTTTAGTGAAGACTACGGCATCGTCCTCTTCGTCTGTCAGCAGCTGGGCTGGTATGGGGCCTATGATAGGTACTGTTAGCTCAAAGTCATGGAATTCTTGGCTGATGAGCCATCCCACGTGGCTGGCTTTAGAGAGTTTGATGTCTTGAGCCGTGCAGTTGTTGACCAAGACGTATACGGAGCGGGATGACACTTCCATGAGGGGCGTGGCTTCCAGGGTCAGACCTAGCCTTAGGTAGGTCCTGGAAGGATGGAAGAAACCTAGTTTGCTGTTGAGAGCTTGTCCTGGTCGCATGTTCAGGCGGATGCTGACGCTCTTTCTGTAGGCAGGTATGGTGACTTCCTGTTCGTTAATCATGGCACAGGCGTCCGGCACTGTCTGACCAGATTGAAGGTTTTGTAGGTTGACAGTGGGGTTCAGTCGGTGTGACGCCGGGGCCCAGATGATGTCATTCACCGTGTCGATGCAGGCGTTGAGTCTGACAATGATGTCGGCTCCAACATATAGTTCGTGAGGCAGATCAGGGATTACCAGGAAGTAGTGGCTTAGCAGCCGGTTGTTCCACTGTATGTCTGCTGCACAGATTATTTTGGAGGTGGCCATTGTTGTTGATTCGGGGCTGAGCGGGAAGCGGCTATGCTTGGAAACATGTGGCAGGTGCTTTTGTCTCTGCTTCAGCGTTTTGAAAAGGCTTAGACTGATGGCTGAGGTCTCTGTCCAGAGAGCCAATACTGCATCGGACACAGGAAGGTCCTGGATGTTTACAGCAGTTCTGATTTGGGGAGGACCTGAGGTTGAGTCCCACGTCTGCAGTGCGCAGAGAAAAGGGTCGAGAGCTTTGCTAGTTGCAGCTGGACTTGGGCTTGGCTCTGACCTTGACCTTGCTTCGTCCTGTCGTAGACGATGGTCGGTGTCTGTGGTTTGACACTGCGGTGCTTGTGGGTTTACTGACTGTAACGGGAGGGGCTCGCGGACCTGTGTCCACATCTTCAGGTGTTTAAAGTCAATTAGAGGTTCAAAGCGATTTAGCAGGTCTTTCCCGATGAGAAGTGGGTAGGTGTTTAGTGGTGAAATGTAAACTGGGTGGATGAGATCCATTGGTCCTACAGTTAGCTGGATCGGGGCCACGTGTTTGAGTTGCAGGCCCGTGTGTGAGTATGCTTGGAGGTTTAGTTCACACCTTTGGAGCTTGAGGGTGCTGTTTGCTCTCCTGTTTCTCTCTTGGATTTCTTCCAGGAGTTCAGTTGACATTAGAGTGATGTCTGCTCCTGTGTCCAAGAGGGCTTCCACTTTGATGTGGCGTTCGATGATGATGGAGAGGTAGAACTTTTTAGCGATACCCTTCTCGATGAGGTCGCCCAGAAGTTGAGGCACTGGAGTGTGGGATGAAATGGGTAGACTATGGAAACTGGTTTGGGTTTCTTCAGAGGCATGGCAGACAACCAGAACGGCACTTTCGGGCACTGTGGTGGTATCGTCAGCAGGTGGTGATGGGCAGCTGCTGACATCCACCGTGCTAGGTGTTAGGTCGGTGTCACCCGCTGGAGCGGGGTGTTCAGGGTGGCTTCCCTGTTCACCTGTGGTTGAGATAGCTGCAACATTTTGAGGGTGAGGTGCATGGGTGCTTTGGTTTGAGGTTTGTTGTGCCAGGTGGGTGCTGTCTTGTTGTTCTGCCGCTAGTCAGGCCGAATCTGGTTTTTCTTTCTTTTCCCATTTCCGATCCTGCTCTCTGCTCTGGAAGAACTCTTTCATCATCATCTTTAACAGTTCTTGAGAGTCAAGACTAGTTGATGTCTTTTGCTCTTGTACAGTTTCTGTTTGGGTTCTGTCAGTATGGAATCTCGGTGGGTTTTTCCGACGGTTTCTTGGGCTGGTGGCTCCAGAGCGTGACTGTCGCGTCCCGTTGGACCCTCCGTTAGAGTCCCAAGATCCTCTGCCTGAGTGTTGCGAGTTCCATGATTTTTCCCATCGGCCTTCCTGCTGCCGTGGCTGGTTCCGCGATCTCTCCCAGCGTTGTCCAGTTGATGACTGTCCATCCCAGCGGTCGTTTTTTTGTTTTGGTCGGGTGCCACTTTGGAGGTTCCGTTCCTTGTTAAGTGAGGATGACTTCCATTCTTTGGGTCGTGGCTTGACGCTGTCTTGGGGACCGGCGCCCTCCAGTGCCATCCCTTGACTTTGCGTGTTGATGTCAAGAATTGCGGCAGGTTTGGAGCCCTTTTCTGAAGCCATTTTTTGCTTGGCGTAGGCTTTGTGTGCCAAGTCTCGCAGTTGCTGAGATGTCATTGTTCGTGGGCATGCTAGGACGCCAAGGTGGTGGCTTACCCCAGGATGGAGATTTCTGAGGAAGAGAGTTCTGAAATTCTGGTCTTCTTCCATGCCTGGCTCATTGCGAGCTCCGAAGTATGATCGTCTCAGGCGGTTGTAATAAGCTTGGGGCGTTTCGTGACGACCCTGCTTGGTCTCCAGGGCGGCCACCAGTCCTTGCTCTGATTCAGGGTCTGCGAACTCTTTGATGAGGGCTTGGCGGAGCAGATGGAAATCAGTCTTTGTGTGTGAAGGCTGTCGGTCCAAAAAGCTTCGTACCTCAGGGCTCGAAGTCGATCGCAGAAGATAAAGTCTGTCTTTGTCCGTAACATTGGGTCTCATTTCTAGATGAAATTCTAAGTCTTTCAAGTAGGCGTGGACGTCTTGAAAACCTTGAGCACTCGGGGAAAACTTGCTTATGTTTCGAGCCAGCTTGTCGAGGTCTTTTAGGTCCAGTCCGTGCGATGCTTGCAGGCCGGCCCGTGGAAGTTCTCGTAGCTTGGGTGTGACGTAGGTCTCTTCGGAGGGAGCTGGTGAGGGTTTTAAAGTTGCTCCCTCCCCCTTTTGTTCACGTGAGGTTCCAGGGACGGGGGACCCGGGCCTGCTTGGTAGGGGTGAGGCCGGGGCCCGTCGGGTCCTGGTTGGCTCAGGACGCAGCTCATAAGCGTGTTTGAGTTCATCTCTGACACTTTCAGCTTCTTCTTTTATGTCGTCCAGCTGTTGAGTGAGGTAACTTAGTTCAGTCCTTGCCTCGTTCAAATGAGTTTCGAGGGCTTTAATTCTGCTGTTCTTGTCTTTGAAGTCCAGTTGTGCCTTTTCTAGTAGCTGTTCGGCGTACCGGAGCTTGTCGCTGACTTCCGTGTAGGCTGCCTTTGCTTGTTCCATTTCTTGGGCGGTGGTCGCCAGAGTTTCTTTCAGTTTGTTGATCTCCTCAGTAGTTCTGGGGTTCGTTCCGTCGGACCATTCCTGATGGTCTTGAGCCTCCAGTTCAAGCTGTCCGATGCGTTGTTGTGCGCTTTTGAGCTCCTGCTGGAGATGGGCGGTTTGCCTGTCACTCAGTTTGAGGGAAGCGATGAGGGTGTGACTCAGGGAACCGGTGATCTTGGCTAGCTCTTTGTGTCCATAGCTTTGGCTGGGATCATTCTCCATGATGCCTGTTATGTTGTTGTCCAGTTGGTCTTGTGTCTGATGTTTGACAGCTTCGGCGGCTTTGGGTAAGAGGCTGTCCGTCATGGCGCTTAGCCAGATTTCCAAGTCCTCCCAGTGGCCAACGGGGTCTGTGGTGCGAGACATGTTTCGATGCCGCGAGGGGAGACCAAACCACTGACTGACACAGACCTGAAGGAGAAAGAACAAACAAAAACAAAACAAAAAGAGAAACAAACAGACAAAACTGGAACAGGGGTGTGAGTGTAGTGATGTCAGGTGTAAGTGGTGTCAGGTGTAAGTGGGGTCTGGGCGTGTGGTATGGAGGTGAGCGTGTTTCTCCCCACAGGTGGCTCGCTGGTGTGTGTAGCCTCCAGCTAGTGTCGCTTTGACGGAGGGTGAGGGGAGGTGTCACGGGTGTTGTAACTGAAAAAGAGAAAAGAAACAGAAAAGAACACACAGCAGGGCCGGCGTGGTCGGCTGCTTCTCCTTTTCCTAAGACAAGAGAGAGAGGAGACAACACAAAGAAACAAACAAACAGGGAAAAACAAAACAAAAACAAAACAAAAAACTGTGCACTTAGGGAAAGGCAGGAGGAGAAGAGAGAGATTGGGGCTTTGCCCCGCCTGGACTATGACTGCTATTGCAGCTTCCTCCGGGGGAGGAAGCGTACGATAACAATGACAGTGTCGGCCTTGCAGCTGGTAGAAGTGACACTGTACACCAAACAGAGAGTTTCTGCTGACGGCTTCACGACCGGTGCCTATCGACCTTTGCTGTGCTCAGTGGGGCTTTATCTGTGGTAGTTCAGATGGGGAAAAGAAGGGAGAGTTAACACGAGTTTAAATGACAACCTCAGGTTGACTGGGTATCGATTAATTGTCTTTGAACAGCCCAAATTCTCTGCTTGCATGATTTTCACAGGCACAATTGAGGAAACAACAGGTCCATCCCAGAGGAGAACGGTTAGAAGGAGAGAGAGAAAGGAGGGAGTGAGGGGAGAGTTATCCAATCAGAGAGTGTGGTTTTGCTCCCGCCCGTCTAGAAATGTGACCGGTCCTACCAAGACGATTCAAGCTTTGCTTCACCGAATAAATTTAGGTTTACATTCAGTAGTGATGGTTATAAGACTCGATTGTTAACACTTGTTAATGTTTTAATCAGCTGTTGTGATCAATTAGCCAGTACAAACAATTGAAGTTTAAGGATGAGAAGTGACTATTGATTGAGAAATACTGAGTCTTGTCTCAAATCAATAAACAACTGTTTCTGTTTACAATTTGGAAGACCTCATCAAAATCAGTCAAGCCACCGTCATGTTACTGCTCAAATGTGCATCATATGACATATGATATGAGAGTGGAAAAGCAAAAATAAAAAAAAAGTTTTATTAAAAAAAAATTATTTTTATTTTTATTGTGATTAAACTTAAAAATCAGAAGTGTTAAAATTATAAATTAAATCAATTACTCGATTAATTAATTTAAAAACATAACGTAAGCATCAATTTCAGAATTAAAGATCAATAATCTTAAAATTAGGAATTAAAGTTGAACAATCACAGTTCAAAATTTAAAGTTCAAGATGTAAGATTTAAAAGAAAAGGAAAGAAACAAAATTCAATTTTGTATAAGTTTTCCACTTGGAAATGACAGGTGGTGACCAAACTTTAATAATGTCACATTAACTTGTTTACTAATGATCAACATCAAATCACATCAAAGGAATGTACTGTAGCAAGGAGATGTTGTTATTTATCAGTATTGATCAAAGTAACAAAATTAATCAGCTTTAGTATTTGATTGCAAAGCTCACCGCTTGGGGTCTTTGGACAAACACGCACTCAGCAGGAAATGGAGCTTTTAAATCAAATACATGTAAATAGACAAACCACAAGCTATAATGTAATTTCGAGATTCTATAATAATATGATATAGTAATGATAATGATTCTGATGGCTGGTTACAGTCGCATCAAGAAGGGACTTAAATTTAAAATGAAATCGTCAGTATTCCTGTCAGATGGGGAGAGCAAAGACCAAAGGGAATCACTGTGCAGCGATATGAAGTTATGAAACTTTGGGAAGTGAAAGTCAGACAGTTAGACAGAACGTTCAGCAGCTCGAGATTAAGTCACTCAGAGAACGTCACACACACTGCTTCAACTGTTACAGATCCACAACAATCGCTATGTGCTAACTGCTATTCCTCAAAGCTAATGACTGTTACATCGGCTTGAATTAGCTTTAGCTAGCTTAGCTGTTTACAATGTGCAAGGGCGGACTGCGCCTGCTCACCGAGACTTTACCCGGAAAAGGTTTGTTAGGACTTCCGGGCCGTTTCTATGGCTGCGGAGATACAGTCAGCATGAAGTTCAGCAGTTTTAAATACCATGCATGAAATGGCAGCGCATTTCGGATTTGCACAACAAATAAGCACTATTTAGATTCTGATAGCACTGGATCATCTCAGCTCGTTAGAGTGAGGCACATTTATCCACAGCTTTACTGCGAAAAAAAAAATACACAAATTGTGTGCCGTTTTAAACAACACACAGCACATGTGGCCTGAACCACTTAATTCTATTTGATTAAGGTTTCACAGTACTCCCATAGAACTGACGCTTGTGTGCTCGCTTTACGCGGCGCGTCTCAAGTTTACTAGTTTTAAGCAAATATTTGGTAAAAGAACGTTAGTTAGCTATTCTAGCGATCTTAAACGTGGGAGGTGTGTAACGTTAGCCTGGTTGAAAACAACAGTGGAACACGCACCGCGTTGCCAGGCTACAGAGCTCTTATTAACAGAAAAACAAGGAATTCGCTTACTTTCCTATTATTTTGTCTCGGCGGACAATTTCTAAACGTTTAATCTGTAGTTTAAATTCTTTAGAAGACAACTCGAGGCACACTTTTCACTCAATCCAAACTGTAGCCACAATAAAACTTGTTAACACAATAACTGTTTCACTATCTGGTCTATTTTCTTCCGGATAAAAATAGAACAAATACATACAGAATGACTTGAATTTTATATCACAAAGTACAATTTGCCAGCATTAATCCTCCACCATTTATGTAGAAATTAACTCAAATTTAATGTTGATTCGGATATAGAATCGAATCTAAACTTCAGGGAAATCAATTTAGAATTAATAGTTTATATTTCCTGACCGGTCGTCCACCGAATCGGTCAAATCAATACACTTTATCAATTCCAAAGTCCATTCACGTTCATTGGCAGGAACGTGAATAAACTTAAATATTAATTTGGGAAACTAAAGCCAGGTAGCTTGATCTAGGCAAAATAGTACTTTGTGAACACAAAAGGCAAGACAATTCTCTCAATGAAAACAATGATTTATTGAAAACTACACTAGGATTACAAAACTAAGACTACTCAAAACACGAACACATACACACACATTCACACGCACACTCATACAGTTTCAGAGATGGGATTTTATGAATTTTGAGAAGACCCAAGACTTGTTATATTACTGTTACTAGCTTCTCAAATCGCAACCTCAGAAAATCATCAAGCAGAGATCTAACTTAAACAAAACGCACCAGATTTCAACAAGAAATGGTAGACCTTGTTTACTTGCTCTTGGCCGGAATGGGGATTCCGTCCTGGCTGGAGGCTCGTCTCAGCGGATGCCCTGGTTGGCTGCGTGCTAGTCGGTCTCTCGGATGACGTCTTAGGGAATTCCTCAGGAGCTTGGAGTTGGGCAACGTGAGTTGCTCTCAGAGTTCGATTGGCGCTTGGGTTGCAAGGCGCGTAGGCTCTGAAGATTCAAACCGGGATGCGGAAGTCTTTTGCAGTTTCTTGTGAGTTCTGGAGGGCAAGAATGCCTTGTAGTTGGAACGAGCAGGCGATCTTCGGCAGAGAAAGTTTAGAGTCTTTCAGGATGTTTCAAGGCTCTTCTCGCTCAGTTCAATCAGGTCAAGTCGGCACTTCAAGCACAATTCAAGTCAATTCAAGCCAAATTTCTGGTTCGGGTCAGTAAGTTTTAAAGGGTCTTCCTAAGTACCACCCCGAGGGCTGCGAACCAATGGGGTGGCCACGGGGCGGGGTCCCGCACCCATGCCACTCCTCCTGGCATGTAATTTTATTTGGGATATAGATTTCTCTGCGATTTTAGTTATTAACTTCTGTTAACTAGCGTAATGCATACAATACACACAAAATGAAATTCTCATTCACTCAGACAACCTGCAATCGTTATGATCTTTCGAAAGAGACTAAATACAGAACTATAAGGTTACACATGGGATACACGCTAAATAACTTGATTAATTAAGGCACAAGGTATAGTAAAATACATGAATACACGACACCCATTGACATACAGAAAGGAGGGTGTCCTATCCTTTTGCATAGTAAATTCGAGTGATTGAAATAGCGTTCTTGGTATCTTTTTTTTTTCTGTATCATATTTGTCCGCACATCCTTTGCGCGGTGGGGTATTTCTGGGTTTTGAGTGGAAAAACCCCACGCTGCTTGAGCGGAGGTCAGTAAGAGTTCGGCGGGCCAGAACGGGCAATCTGGAATTGATCAATGTTCTTTGTTTATTCGTGACTCAGTTTATGATGGTCTCGGCCAAAGTGCGCGAGACAACTGGCTCTTTGTGGAATGTCGAGGGGGGAAGACGATCTTTGGGGAATTGTCCTTTTCCGGGAGTTTCACCAGGATCAGAAGATTGTAGTCATGAATTAGCGATTAGCTAGTTTACGCCGAACACAAATCACCGTTGTCTCCCTAATGGGATTAAGTTTATGGCCGCTCTGTTCCCTGCGGCGTAGCAAACGGACCATCGGGTAGACATCGTGACGCCAGTGTTTTCGCGCCGTTTCGGCAAATGGTTCAGACAAAAGAATCTGGATCTTCACATGGAGTATGGAGATTTGTTCATCACTTATGGTTTTGCGTAACTAAAATCCTACAATGTTGTCGGCATGACCCAAGGAATATTTTGAGACCAGTTTCATTACAATAGGCTAATGCTATCTACAGTTATTAGCATTTTTGTTCATTTAAAAACTGCTAGTTAATGAATGCTTCATTACTTTTGACCAATAGGTGGCGCTGCTACCAAATTTATGTGGTGTCATCAGTGTGAGGTGTTAATGCCACATACCAAATTTGGTGCAATTATCTCAAAGCTTTGCAGAGATAAAGCTTCTGATGCGCTTTGGCATCTTACCTGCAAATTCGTTGATGCGTTAAAGGAAAACGGTTTCGAATATCGACACGAAATCCATAACTTTTTGTCAGCATGGTCTGAAGATGATCCGAGTCAAATTTGGTGAAAATCCAACTAACGGTCTAGGAGGAGTTCGAAAAAGTAGGTTTTCTACATTCATCAAAATGGCGAACAGGAAGTTAGGCCAATTTTGGCATAATCGGTGTCAATGTTCTCGGCCTGACCCAAGGAATATTTTGAGATCACTTTTATTACAATAAGCCTTTTTTTTCAGAAGTTATTAGCATTTTTCGAAATTTCGTTATAACTTTTGACCACAAGGTGGCGCTGATCCCAAATTTCGTATGTACATTCAGGGCATGGTGCCGAACATTTTTGTAATTATTGTCGAAACGATACGTTAATCTGTTCTCAAGATACAGCATTTTAAAGCTAAATTCAAAATGGCCGACACCCAAAATGGCTGACATGGGAAAATTGGATATGGGTCGACTCGGCATGCTCCTCCGAATCTAACAAGACCAGTTTTGAGATTTTTGGTCAAACCACTGAGAAGTTATAAGCAAAAATAGCCATTTTACATAACTCCTGACCACTAGGTGGCACTGTGACGAAACACTGCAGGTAGCCTCAGGTCATGCTTGTTACAACACACACCAAGTTTGGTCTCAATATTCCAAATCGTTGCGGAGATATGGCCTCACTTCCATTTTTGAACGCTTTTCGTAGAATTAATTAGCGCGTTATTCGAGAACGGTTTGTCCAATCAACTTGAATTCCATAACTTTTTGCCTTCATGGTCTGAAGATGATCTGAGCCAATTTTGGTAAAAATCAAACAAACGGTCTAGGACTAGTTTGAAAAAGTAGGTTTTCAACATAAATCAAAATGGCGGATAGGGAGTTTGGTCAACTGTGGCATAATTGGTATCTATGTTGTCAGCATGACCCAAGGAATATTTTGAGACCAGTTTCATTACAATAGGCTAATGCTATCTACAGTTATTAGCATTTTTGTTCAATTTAAAACTAATGGTTAATGAATGCTTCATTACTCTTGACCAATAGGTGGCGCTGCTACCAAATTGATGTGGTGTCATCAGTGTGAGGTGGTAATGCCACATACCAAATTTGGTGCAAATATCTCAAAGCTTTGCAGAGATACAGCTTCCGATGCGCTTTGGCATCTTACCTGCAAATTCGTTGATGTGTTAAATGAAAACGGTTTCGAATATCGACACAAAATCCATAACTTTTTTTCAGCATGGTCTGAAGATGATCCGAGTCAAATTTGGTGAAAATCCGACTAACGGTCTAGGAGGAGTTCGAAAAAGTAGGTTTTCCACATTCATCAAAATGGCGAACAGGAAGTTTGGCCAATTTTGGCATAATCGGTGTCAATGTTCTCGGCCTGACCCAAGGAATATTTTGAGATCACTTTTATTACAATAAGCCATTTTCTTCAGAAGTTATTAGCATTTTTCGAAATTTCGTTATAACTTTTGACCACAAGGTGGCGCTGAACCCAAAATTGGTATGTACATTCAGGGCATGGTGCCGAACATTTTTGCAATTATTGTCGAAACGATACGTTAATCCGTTCTCAAGATACAGCATTTTAAAGCTAAATTCAAAATGGCCGACACCCAAAATGGCTGACATGGGAAAATTGGATATGGTTCGACTCGGCATGCTCCTCCAAATCTAACAAGACCAGTTTTGAGATTTTTGGTCAAACCACTGAGAAGTTATAAGCAAAAATAGCCATTTTTCATATCTCCTGACCACTAGGTGGCACTGTGACGAAACACTGCAGGTAGCCTCAGGTCATGCTTGTTATAAGACACACCAAGTTTGGTCTCAATATTCCAAAGCGTTCCGGAGATATGGCCTCACATCCGTTTTTGCGCACTTTTCGTAGAATTAATTAGCGCGTTATTCGAGAACGGTTTGTCCAATCAACTTGAATTCCATAACTTTTTGCCTGCATGGTCTGAAGATGATCTGAGCCAATTTTGGTGTAAATCAGAGAAACCGTCTAGGACGAGTTCGAAAAAGTAGGTTTTATAAACAAAAAATTATAGAAAAAAAACTAAACCTTACGATTTTTGAAATTTGGTGTTCATTCGACTCGGCATGACCCAAGGATTCAGGGAAAATTGGAATTTTGATTTTGTGGCTTACGGTTCAAAAGTTATTAGCAAAAAAAAAGTGAAAGTTTGGACAAATGGTGGCGCTAGAGAGTTTGAGTTAGAGACTCCAAACTTGCTATGGTTTATGTTGGGAGGGTCCACTATCAGTGTGCCAAATTATACAACTTTCCCGCAAGCGGTTCTATGGGCTGCCATAGACTTGCGGCGGAAGAATAATAATAATAAATATAGCTGCAAGCAGCAATTACGGGGCCAAGCACTCAAAGCGGAAAATGAGGAGCTAACGATGGCAGGAACAGCAGACCAACTGCAACAATAAGTAAAAAGAAGCCATTTTAGGATGATTTTAGTCAAAACGACAGAAAAGTGATGTAGAACGCCTACTGATATGATTTAATGGCTTATTAGGTTTGACCAACAGGTGGCGCTGTTATCAAATCCATGTGGTGTGTTTAGTGTGAGATGACAAACGTTCACACAAAGTTTGGTGTCATTATGTCAAAGTTTTCCAAAGATATAGCCTTAGAGTCATTTTCACATCAAGCCTGAAATTTATAGAGGCGCTGTACGAAAACGGTTTCATCTATCAACATGACATCCATAACTTTTTGTCAGCACAGTCTGAAGATGATCTGACTCGATTTTGGTGAAAATCGGACAAACGGTCTAGGACTAGTTCGAAAAAGTAGGTTTTCAACATAAATCAAAATGGCGGACAGGGAGTTTGGCCAACTGTTGCATAATTGGTATCTATGTTGTCGGCATGACCCAAGGAATATTTTGAGACCAGCTTCATTACAATAGGCTAATGCTATCTACAGTTATTAGCATTTTTGTTCATTTAAAAACTAATGGTCAATGAATGCTTCATTACTCTTGACCAATAGGTGGCGCTGCTACCAAATTGATGTGGTGTAATCAGTGTGAGGTGGTAATGCCACATACCAAATTTGGTGCAAATATCTCAAAGCTTTGCAGAGATACAGCTTCTGATGCGCTTTGGCATCTTACCTGCAAATTCGTTGATGCGTTAAATGAAAACGGTTTCGAATATCGACACGAAATCCATAACTTTTTGTCAGCATGGTCTGAAGATGATCCGAGTCAAATTTGGTGAAAATCCGACTAACGGTCTAGGAGGAGTTCGAAAAAGTAGGTTTTCTACATTCATCAAAATGGTGAACAGGAAGTTAGGCCAATTTTGGAATAATGGGTATCAATGTTCTCGGTCTGACTCAAGGAATATTTTGAGATCACTTTTATTACAATAACCCATTTTTTTCAGAAGTTATTAGCATTTTTCGAAATTTCGTTATAACTTTTGACCACAAGGTGGCGCTGGCCCCAAAATTGGTATGTACATTCAGGGCATGGTGCCGAACATTTTTGTAATTATTGTCAAAACGATACGTTAATCCGTTCTCAAGATACAGCATTTTAAATCTAAATTCAAAATGGCCGACACACAAAATGGCTGACATGGGAAAATTGGATATGGTTCGACTCGGCATGCTCCTCCGAATCTAACAAGACTAGTTTTGAGATTTTTGGTCAAACCACTGAGAAGTTATAAGCAAAAATAGCCATTTTTCATATCTCCTGACCACTAGGTGGCACTGTGACGAAACACTGCAGGACGCCTCAGGTCATGCTTCTTATAACACACACCAAGTTTGGTCTGAATACGACAAACCGTTGCCGAGATACGGCCTCACATCCATTTTTGCGCGCTTTTCGTAGAATTAATTAGCGCGTTATTCGAGAACGGTTTGTCCAATCAACTTGAATTCCATAACTTTTTGCCTGCATGGTCTGAAGATGATCTGAGCCAATTTTGGTGAAAATCAGACAAACCGTCTAGGACGAGTTCGAAAAAGTAGGTTTTATAAACAAAAAATTATAGAAAAAAAACTAAACCTTCGGATTTTTGAAATTTGGTGTTCATTCGACTCGGCATGACCCAAGGATTCAGGGAAAATTGGAATTTTGATTTTATGGCTTACGGTTCAAAAGTTATTAGCAAAAAGAAAGTGAAAGTTTGGACAAGTGGTGGCGCTAGAGAGTTTGAGTTAGAGACTCCAAACTTGCTATGGTTAATGTTGGGAGGGTCCACTATTAGTGTGCTAAATTATACAACTTTCCCGCAAGAGGTTCTATGGGCTGCCATAGACTTGCGGCGGAAGAATAATAATAATAATAATAAATATAGCTGCAAGCAGCAATTACGGGGCCAAGCACTCAAAGCGGAAAATGAGGAGCTAAGGATTCCAGGAACAGCAGACCAACTGCAACAATAAGTAAAGAGAAGCCATTTTAGGATGATTTTAGTCAAAACGACAGAAAAATGATGTAGAACGCCTACTGATATGATTTAATGGCTTATTAGGTTTGACCAACAGGTGGCGATGTTATCAGATTGATGTGGTTTGTTTAGTGTGAGGTGACAAAGGCACACACAAAGTTTGGTGTCATTATGTCAAAGCTTTGCAGAGATAAAGCCTCAGAGTCATTTTCACATCAAGCCTAAAATTTATAGAGGTGCTGTACGAAAACGGTTTCAGCTATCAACATGAAATCCATAACTTTTTGTCAGCACAGTCTGAAGATGATCTGACTCGATTTTGGTGAAAATCGGACAAACGGTCTAGGACTAGTTCGAAAAAGTAGGTTTTCAACATAATTCAAAATGGCGGACAGGGAGTTTGGCCAACTGTTGCATAATTGGTATCTATGTTGTCGGCTGGACCCAAGGAATATTTTGAGACCAGTTTCATTACAATAGGCTAATGCTATCTACAGTTATTAGCATTTTTGTTCATTTTAAAACTAATGGTTAATGAATGCTTCATTACTCTTGACCAATAGGTGGCGCTGCTACCAAATTATTGTGGTGTAATCAGTGTGAGGTGGTAATGCCACATACCAAATTTGGTGCAAATATCTCAAAGCTTTGCAGAGATACAGCTTCTGATGCGCTTTGGCATCTTACCTGCAAAGTCTTTCTTGCGTTAAATGAAAACAGTTTCGAAAATCGCCACGAAATCCATAACTTTTTGTCAGCATGGTCTGAAGATGATCCGAGTCAAATTTGGTGAAAATCCGACTAACGGTCTCGGAGGAGTTCGCAAAAGTAGGTTTTCTACATTCATCAAAATGGCGAACAGGAAGTTAGGCCAATTTTGGCATAATTGGTATCAATGTTCTCGGCCTAACCCAAGGAATATTTTGAGATCACTTTTATTACAATAAGCCATTTTTTTCAGAAGTTATTACCATTTTTCGAAATTTCGTTATAACTTTTGACCACAAGGTGGCGCTGGCCCCAAAATTTTTATGTACATTCAGGGCATGGTGCCGAACATTTTTGTAATTATTGTCGAAACGATACGTTAATCCGTTCTCAAGATACAGCATTTTAAAGCTAAATTCAAAATGGCCGACACCCAAAATGGCTAACATGGGAAAATTGGATATGGGTCGACTCGGCATGCTCCTCCGAATCTAACAAGACCAGTTTTGAGATTTTTGGTCAAACCACTGAGAAGTTATAAGCAAAAATAGCCATTTTTCATATCTCCTGACCACTAGGTGGCACTGTGAGGAAACACTGCAGGTAGCCTCAGGTCATGCTTATTATAACACACACCAAGTTTGGTCTCAATATTCCAAAGCGTTCCGGAGATATTGCCTCACTTCCATTTTTGAACACTTTTCGTAGAATTAATTAGCGCGTTATTCGAGAACGGTTTGTCCAAACAACTTGAATTCCATAACTTTTTGCCTGCATGGTCAGAAGATGATCTGACTCAATTTTGGTGAAAATCAGACAAACCGTCTAGGACGAGTTCGAAAAAGTAGGTTTTATAAACAAAAAATTATAGAAAAAAAACGAAACCTTAGGAATTTTGAAATTTGGTGTTCATTCGACTCGGCATGACCCAAGGATTCAGGGAAAATTGGAATTTTGATTTTATGGCTTACGGTTCAAAAGTTATTAGCAAAAAGAAAGTGAAAGTTTGGACAAGTGGTGGCGCTAGAGAGTTTGAATTAGAGACTCCAAACTTGCTATGGTTAATGTTGGGTCGGCCCTCTATCAGTGTGCCAAATTATACAACTTTCCCGCAAGCGGTTCTATGGGCTGCCATAGACTTGCGGCGGAAGAATAATAATAATAATAATAATAATAAGAAACGGAACGGATACAATAGGTGCCTCCGCACCTTCGGTGCTTGGCCCCTAAATATAGCTGCAAGCAGCAATTACGGGGCCAAGCACTCAAAGCGGAAAATGAGGAGCTAAGGATGGCAGGAACAGCAGACCAACTGCAACAATAAGGAAAAGGAAGGTTTTTTTTAAGATGATTTTAGTCAAAACGACTGAATAATGATGTAGAACGCCTACTGATATGATTTAATGGCTTATTAGGTTTTACCAACAGGTGGCGCTGTTATCAAATCGATGTGGTGTGTTTATTGTGAGGTGACAAACGTGCACACAAAGTTTGGTGTCGTTATGTCAAAGTTTTCCAAAGATATAGCCTCAGAGTCATTTTTACATCAAGCCTAAAATTAATAGAGGCACTGTATGAAAACGGTTTCATCTATCGACATGAAATCCATAACTTTTTGTCAGCACAGTCTGAAGATGATCTGACTCAATTTTGATGAAAATCGGACAAACGGTCTAGGACTAGTTCGAAAAAGTAGGTTTTCAACATAGATCAAAATGGCGGACAGGGAGTTTGGCCGACTGTTGCATAATTGGTATCTATGTTGTCGGCATGACCCAAGGAATATTTTGAGACCAGTTTCATTAGAATAGGCTAATGCTATCTACAGTTATTAGCATTTTTGATCATTTTAAAACTAATGGTTAATGAATGCTTCATTACTCTTGACCAATAGGTGGCGCTGCTACCAAATTGATGTGGTGTCATCAGTGTGAGGTGGTAATGCAACATACCAAATTTGGTGCAAATATCTCAAAGCGCTGCAGAGATACAGCTTCTGATGTGCTTTGGCATCTTACCTGCAAGTTCGTTGATGCGTTAAATGAAAACGGTTTCGAATATCGACACGAAATCCATAACTTTTTTTCAGCATGGTCTGAAGATGATCCGAGTCAAATTTGGTAAAAATCCGACTAACGGTCTAGGAGGAGTTCGAAAAAGTAGGTTTTCCACATTCATCAAAATGGCGAACAGGAAGTTTGGCCAATTTTGGCATAATTGGTATCAATGTTCTCGGCCTGACCCAAGGAATATTTTGAGATCACTTTTATTACAATAATCCATTTTTTTCAGAAGTTATTAGCATTTTTCGAAATTTCGTTATAACTTTTGACCACAAGGTGGCGCTGGCCCCAAAATTGGTATGTACATTCAGGGCATGGTGCCGAACATTTTTGTAATTATTGTCGAAACGATTCGTTAATCCGTTCTCAAGATACAGCATTTTAAAGCTAAATTCAAAATGGCCGACACCCAAAATGGCTGACATGGGAAAATTGGATATGGGCCGACTCGGCATGCTCCTCCGAATCTAACAAGACCAGTTTTGAGATTTTTGGTCAAACCACTGAGAAGTTATAAGCAAAAATAGCCATTTTTCATATCTCCTGACCACTAGGTGTCACTATAACGAAACACTGCAGGTAGCTTCAGGTCATGCTTGTTACAACACACACCAAGTTTGGTCTCAATACGACAAACCGTTGCCGAGATATGGCCTCACATCCGTTTTAGCGCACTTTTCGTAGAATTAATTAGCGTGTTATTCGATAACGGTTTGTCCAAACAACTTGAATTCCATAACTTTTTGCCTGCATGGTCTGAAGATGATCTGAGCCAATTTTGGTGAAAATCAGACAAACCGTCTAGGACGAGTTCGAAAAAGTAGGTTTTACAAACAAAAAATTATAGAAAAAAAACTAAACCTTAGGATTTTTGAAATTTGGTGTTCATTCGACTCGGCATGACCCAAGGATTCAGGGAAAATTAGAATTTTGATTTTATGGCTTACGGTTCAAAAGTTATTAGCAAAAAGAAAGTGAAAGTTTGGACAAGTGGTGGCGCTAGAGAGTTTGAGTTAGAGACTCCAAACTTGCTATGGTTAATGTTGAGTCGGCCCTCTATCAGTGTTCCAAATTATACAACTTTCCCGCAAGCGGTTCTATGGGCTGCCATAGACTTGCGGCGGAAGAATAATAATAATAAATATAGCTGCAAGCAGCAATTACGGGGCCAAGCACTCAAAGCGGAAAATGAGGAGCTAAGGATGGCAGGAACAGCAGACCAACTGCAACAATAAGTAAAAAGAAGCCATTTTAGGATGATTTTAGTCAAAACGACAGAAAAATGATGTAGAACGCCTACTGATATGATTTAATGCTTATTAGGTTTGACCAACAGGTGGCGCTGTTATCAAATCGATGTGGTGTGTTTAGTGTGAGGTGACAAACGTTCACACAAAGTTTGGTGTCATTATGTCAAAGTTTTCCAAAGATATAGCCTTAGAGTCATTTTCACATCAAGCCTTAAATTTAGAGAGGCGCTATACGAAAACGGTTTCATCTAACATCATGAAATTCATAACTTTTTGTCAGCACAGTCTGAAGATGATCTGATTCGATTTTGGTGAAAATCGGACAAACGGTCTAGGACTAGTTCGAAAAAGTAGGTTTTCAACATAAATCAAAATGGCGGACAGGGAGTTTGGCCAACTGTTGCATAATTGGTATCTATGTTGTCGGCATGACCCAAGGAATATTTTGAGACCAGTTTCATTACAATAGGCTAATGCTATCTACAGTTATTAGCATTTTTGTTCATTTTAAAACTAATTGTTAATGAATGCTTCATTACTCTTGACCAATAGGTGGCGCTGATACCAAATTTTTGTGGTGTAATCAGTGTGAGGTGGTAATGCCACATACCAAATTTGGTGCAAATATCTCAAAGCTTTGCAGAGATACAGCTTCCGATGCGCTTTGGCATCTTACCTGCATATTCGTTGATGCGTTAAATGAAAACGGTTTCGAATATCGACACGAAATCCATAACTTTTTGTCAGCATGGTCTGAAGATGATCCGAGTCAAATTTGGTGAAAATCCGACTAACGGTCTAGGAGGAGTTTGAAAAAGTAGGTTTTCTACATTCATCAAAATGGCGAACAGGAAGTTAGGCCAATTTTGGCATAATTGGTATCAATGTTCTCGACCTGACCCAAGGAATATTTTGAGATCACTTTTATTACAATAAGCCATTTTTTTCAGAAGTTATTAGCATTTATAGAAATTTCGTTATAACTTTTGACCACAAGGTGGCGCTGGACCCAAAATTCGTATGTACATTCAGGGCATGGTGCCGAACATTTTTGTAATTATTGTCGAAACGATACGTTAATCCGTTCTCAAGATACAGCATTTTAAACCTAAATTCAAAATGGCCGACACCCAAAATGGCTGACATGGGAAAATTGGATATGGGTCGACTCGGCATGCTCCTCCGAATCTAACAAGACCAGTTTTGAGATTTTTGGCCAAACCACTGAGAAGTTATAAGCAAAAATAGCCATTTTTCATATCTCCTGACCACTAGGTGGCACTGTGTCGAAACACTGCAGGTAGCCTCAGGTCATGCTTGTTATAACACACACCAAGTTTGGTCTCAATATTCCAAAGCATTGCGGAGATATGGCCTCACTTCCATTTTTGAACGCTTTTCGTAGAATTAATTAGCGCGTTATTCGAGAACGGTTTGTCCAATCAACTTGAATTCCATAACTTTTTGCCTGCATGGTCTGAAGATGATCTGAGCCAATTTTGGTGTAAATCAGACAAACCGTCTAGGACGAGTTCGAAAAGGTAGGTTTTACAAACAAATAATTTTAGAAAAAAAACGAAACCTTAAGATTTTTGAAATTTGGTGTTCATTCGACTCGGCATGTCCCAAGGAATCGGAGAAAATTGGAATTTTGATTTTATGGCTTACGGTTCAAAAGTTATTAGCAAAAAGAAAGTTAAAGTTTGGACAAGTGGTGGCGCTAGAGAGTTTGAGTTAGAGACTCCAAACTTGCTATGGTTAATGTTGGGAATGTCCTCTATCAGTGTGCCAAATTATACAACTTTCCCGCAAGCGGTTCTATGGGCTGCCATAGACTTGCGGCGGAATAATAATAATAATAAGAATTCTAACGGATACAATAGGTGCCTTCGCACCTTCGGTGCTTGGCCCCTAATAAGAATTCTAACGGTTTCAATAGGTGCCTTCGCACCTTCGGTGCTTGGCCCCTAATAATAAGAATTCTAACGGATACAATAGGTGCCTTCGCACCTTCGGTGCTTGGCCCCTAAATATAGCTGCAAGCAGCAATTACGGGGCCAAGCACTCAAAGCAGAAAATGAGGAGCTAAGGATGGCAGGAACAGCAGACCAACTGCAACAATAAGTAAAAGAAAGCAATTTTAAGATGATTTTAGTCAAAAAGACAGAAAAATGATGTAGAACGCCTACCGATATGATTTAATGGCTTATTAGGTTTGACCAACAGGTGGTGGTGTTATCAAATCGATGTGGTGTGTTTAGTGTGAGGTGACAAACGTGCCCACAAAGTTTGGTGTTATTATGTCAAAGTTTTCCAAAGATATAGCCTCAGAGTCATTTTGGCATCAAGCCTAAAATTTGTAGAGGCGCTGTACGAAAACGGTTTCATCTATCGACATGAAATCCATAACTTTTTGTCAGCACAGTCTGAAGATGATCGGACTCGATTTTGGTGAAAATCGGACGAACGGTCTAGGACTAGTTCGAAAAAGTAGGTTTTCAACATAAATCAAAATGGCGGACAGGGAGTTTGGCCAACTGTGGCATAATTGGTATCTATGTTGTCGGCATGACCCAAGGAATATTTTGAGACCAGTTTCATTACAATAGGCTAATGCTATCTACAGTTATTAGCATTTTTGTTCATTTTAAAACTAATGGTTAATGAATGCTTCATTACTCTTGACCAATAGGTGGCGCTGCTACCAAATTTATGTGGTGTAATCAGTGTGAGGTGGTAATGCCACATACCAAATTTGGTGCAAATATCTCAAAGCTTTGCAGAGATACAGCTTCCGATACGCTTTGGCATCTTACCTGCAAATTCGTTGATGCGTTAAATGAAAACGGTTTCGAATATCGACACGAAATCCATAACTTTTTGTCAGCATGGTCTGAAGATGATCCGAGTCAAATTTGGTGAAAATCCGACTAACGGTCTCGGAGGAGTTCGAAAAAGTAGGTTTTCTACATTCATCAAAATGGCGAACAGGAAGTTAGGCCAATTTTGGCATAATTGGTATCAATGTTCTCGGCCTAACCCAAGGAATATTTTGAGATCACTTTTATTACAATAAGCCATTTTTTTCAGAAGTTATTAGCATTTTTCGAAATTTCGTTATAACTTTTGACCACAAGGTGGCGCTGGCCCCAAAATTGGTATGTACATTCAGGGCATGGTGCCGAACATTTTTGTAATTATTGTCGAAACGATACGTTAATCCGTTCTCAAGATACAGCATTTTAAAGCTAAATTCAAAATGGCCGACACCCAAAATGGCTGACATGGGAAAATTGGATATGGTTCGACTCGGCATGCTCCTCCAAATCTAACAAGACCAGTTTTGAGATTTTTGGTCAAACCACTGAGAAGTTATAAGCAAAAATAGCCATTTTTCATATCTCCTGACCACTAGGTGGCACTGTGACGAAACACTGCAGGTAGCCTCAGGTCATGCTTGTTACAACACACACCAAGTTTGGTCTCAATATTCCAAAGCGTTCCGGAGATATTGCCTCACTTCCATTTTTTAACGCTTTTCGTAGAATTAATTAGCGCGTTATTCGAGAACGGTTTGTCCAATCAACTTGAATTCCAGAACTTTTTGCCTGCATGGTCTGAAGATGATCTGAGCCAATTTTGGTGTAAATCAGACAAACCGTCTAGGACGAGTTCGAAAAAGTAGGTTTTACAAACAATTAATTATAGAAAAAAAACTAATCCTTAGGATTTTTGAAATTTGGTGTTCATTCGACTCGGCATGACCCAAGGATTCAGGGAAAATTGGAATTTTGATTTTGTGGCTTACGGTTCAAAAGTTATTAGTAAAAAGAAAGTGAAAGTTTGGACAAGTGGTGGCGCTAGAGAGTTTGAGTTAGAGACTCCAAACTTGCTATGGTTAATGTTGGGACGGTCCTCTATCAGTGTGCCAAATTATACAACTTTCCCGCAAGCGGTTCTATGGGCTGCCATAGACTTGCGGCGGAATAATAATAATAATAAATATAGCTGCAAGCAGCAATTACGGGGCCAAGCACTCAAAGCGGAAAATGAGGAGCTAAGGATGGCAGGAACAGCAGACCAACTGCAACAATAAGTAAAAAGAAGCCATTTTAGGATGATTTTAGTCAAAACGACAGAAAAGTGATGTAGAACGCCTACTGATATGATTTAATGGCTTATTAGGTTTGACCAACAGGTGGCGCTGTTATCAAATCGATGTGGTGTGTTTAGTGTGAGATGACAAACGTTCACACAAAGTTTGGTGTCATTATGTAAAAGTTTTCCAAAGATATAGCCTTAGAGTCATTTTCACATCAAGCCTAAAATTTATAGAGGCGCTGTACGAAAACGGTTTCAACTATCAACATGAAATCCATAACTTTTTGTCAGCACAGTCTGAAGATGATCTGACTCGATTTTGGTGAAAATCGGACAAACGGTCTAGGACTAGTTCGAAAAAGTAGGTTTTCAACATAATTCAAAATGGCGGACAGGGAGTTTGGCCAACTGTTGCATAATTGGTATCTATGTTGTCGGCATGACCCAAGGAATATTTTGAGACCAGTTTCATTACAATAGACTAATGCTATCTACAGTTATTAGCATTTTTGTTCATTTTAAAACTAATAGTTAATGAATGCTTCATTACTCTTGACCAATAGGAGGCGCTGCTACCAAATTGATGTGGTGTCATCAGTGTGAGGTGTTAATGCCACATACCAAATTTGGTGCAAATATCTCAAAGCTTTGCAGAGATACAGCTTCCGATGCGCTTTGGCATCTTACCTGCAAATTCGTTGATGCGTTAAATGAAAACGGTTTCGAATATCGACACGAAATCCATAACTTTTTGTCAGCATGGTCTGAAGATGATCCGAGTCAAATTTGGTGAAAATCCGACTAACGGTCTAGGAGGAGTTCGAAAAAGTAGGTTTTCTACATTTATCAAAATGGCGAACAGGAAGTTAGGCCAATTTTGACATAATTGGTATCAATGTTCTCGGCCTGACCCAAGGAATATTTTGAGATTACTTTTATTACAATAAGCCATTTTTTTTCAGAAGTTATTAGCATTTATCGAAATTTCGTTATAACTTTTGACCACAAGGTGGCACTGGCCCCAAAATTTTTTTGTACATTCAGGGCTTGGTGCTGAACATTTTTGTAATTATTGTCAAAACGATACGTTAATCCGTTCTCAAGATACAGCATTTTAAAGCTAAATTCAAAATGGCCGACACCCAAAATGGCTGACATGGGAAAATTGGATATGGTTCGACTCGGCATGCTCCTCCGAATCTAACAAGACCAGTTTTGAGATTTTTGGTCAAACCACTGAGAAGTTATAAGCAAAAATAGCCATTTTTCATATCTCCTGACCACTAGGTGTCACTATGACGAAACACTGCAGGTAGCCTCAGGTCATGCTTGTTACAACAAACACCAAGTTTGGTCTCAATAAGACAAACCGTTGCGGAGATATGGCCTCACTTCCATTTTTGAACGCTTTTCGTAGAATTAATTAGCGCGTTATTCGAGAATGGTTTGTCCAATCAACTTGAATTCCATAACTTTTTGCCTGCATGGTCTGAAGATGATCTGAGCCAATTTTGGTGAAAATCAGACAAACCGTCTAGGACGAGTTCGAAAAAGTAGGTTTTATAAACAAAAAATTATAGAAAAAAAACTAATCCTTACGATTTTTGAAATTTGGTGTTCATTCGACTCGGCATGACCCAAGGATTCAGGGAAAATTGGAATTTTGATTTTATGACTTACGGATCAAAAGTTATTAGCAAAAAGAAAGTGAAAGTTTGGACAAGTGGTGGCGCTAGAGAGTTTGAGTTAGAGACTCCAAACTTGCTATGGTTAATGTTGGGACGGTCCTCTATCAGTGTGCCAAATCATACAACTTTCCCGCAAGCGGTTCTATGGGCTGCCATAGACTTGCGGCGGAAGAATAATAATAATAAGAAGAATTCTAACGGTTTCAATAGGTGCCTTCGCACCTTCGGTGCTTGGCCCCTAAATATAGCTGCAAGCAGCAATTACGGGGCCAAGCACTCAAAGCAGAAAATGAGGAGCTAAGGATGGCAGGAACAGCAGACCAACTGCAACAATAAGTAAAAAGAAGCCATTTTAGGATGATTTAAGTCAGAACGACAGAAAAATGATACTGATATGATTTAATGGCTTATTAGGTTTGACCAACAGGTGGCGCTGTTATCAAATCGATGTGGTGTGTTTAGTGTGAGGTGACAAACGTGCACACAAAGTTTGGTGTCATTATGTCAAAATTTTCCAAAGATATAGCCTTAGAGTCATTTTCACATCAAGCCTTAAATTTATAGAGGCGCTATACGAAAACGGTTTCATCTATCATCATGAAATCCATAACTTTTTGTCAGCACAGTCTGAAGATGATCTGACTCGAGTTTGGTGGAAATCGGACGAACGGTCTAGGACTAGTTCGAAAAAGTAGGTTTTCAACATAAATCAAAATGGCGGACAGGGAGTTTGGCCAACTGTGGCATAATTGGTATCTATGTTGTCGGCATGACCCAAGGAATATTTTGAGACCAGTTTCATTACAATAGGCTAATGGTATCTACAGTTATTAGCATTTTTGTTCATTTTAAAACTAATGGTTAATGAATGCTTCATTACTCTTGACCAATAGGTGGCGCTGCTACCAAATTGATGTGGTGTCATCAGTGTGAGGTGTTAATGCCACATACCAAATTTGGTGCAAATATCTCAAAGCTTTGCAGAGATACAGCTTCCGATGCGCATTGGCATCTTACCTGCAAATTCGTTGATGCGTTAAATGAAAACGGTTTCGAATATAGACACGAAATCCATAACTTTTTGTCAGCATGGTCTGAAGATGATCCGAGTCAAATTTGGTGAAAATCCGACTAACGGTCTAGGAGGAGTTCGAAAAAGTAGGTTTTCTACATTCATCAAAATGGCGAACAGGAAGTTAGGCCAATTTTGGCATAATGGGTATCAATGTTCTCGGTCTGACCTAAGGAATATTTTGAGATCACTTTTATTACAATAAGCCATTTTTTTCAGAAGTTATTAGCCTTTTTAGAAATTTCGTTATAACTTTTGACCACAAGGTGGCGCTGGCCCCAAAATTGGTATGTACATTCAGGGCATGGTGCCGAACATTTTTGTAATTATTGTCAAAACGATACGTTAATCCGTTCTCAAGATACAGCATTTGAAAGCTAAATTCAAAATGGCCGACACCCAAAATGGCTGACATGGGAAAATTGGATATGGTTCGACTCGACATGCTCCTCCGAATCTAACGGAATGAGTTTCGAGGTTTTTGGCTAAATCACTGAGAAGTTATAAGCAAAAATAGCCATTTTTCATATCTCCTGACCACTAGGTGGCACTGTGACGAAACAATGCAGGTAGCCTCAGGTCATGCTGGTTATAACATACACCAAGTTTGGTCTCAATACTCCAAAGCGTTGCGGAGATATGGCCTCACTTCCATTTTTGAACGCTTTTCGTAGAATTAATTAGCACATTATTCGAGAACGGTTTGTCCAATCAACTTGAATTCCATAACTTTTTGCCTGCATGGTCTGAAGATGATCTGAGCCAATTTTGGTGAAAATCAGACAAACCGTCTAGGACGAGTTCGAAAAAGTAGCTTTTTCAAACAATTAATTATAGAAAAAAAACTAAACCTTACGATTTTTGAATTTTTGTGTTCATTCGACTCGGCATGACCCAAGGATTCTGAGAAAAAATACTTTTGATTTTATGGCTTACGGTTCAAACGTTATCAGCAAAAAGAAAGTGAAAGTTTGGAGAAGTGGTGGCGCTAGAGAGTTTGAGTTAGAGATTCCAAATTGGCTATGGTGACATTTCAGACTGTCCTCTATCAGTTTGCAAATTTATACAACTTTCCCGCCATCGGTTCTATGGGTTGCCATAGACTTGCGGCGGAAGAATAATAATAATAATAAATATAGCTGCAAGCAGCAATTACGGGGCCAAGCACTTAAAGCGGTAAATGAGGAGCTAAGGATGGCAGGAACAGCAGACCAACTGCAACAATAAGTAAAAAGAAGCCATTTTAGGATGATTTTATTCAAAACGACAGAAAAGTGATGTAGAACGACTACTGATATGATTTAATGGCTTATTAGGTTTGACCAACAGGTGGCGCTGTTATCAAATCGATGTGGTGTGTTTAGTGTGAGATGACAAACGTTCACACAAAGTTTGGTGTCATTATGTCAAAGTTTTCCAAAGATATAGCCTTAGAGTCATTTTCACATCAAGCCTAAAATTTATAGAGGCGCTGTACGAAAACGGTTTCAACTATCAACATGAAATCCATAACTTTTTGTCAGCACAGTCTGAAGATGATCTGACTCGATTTTGGTGAAAATCGGACAAACGGTCTAGGACTAGTTCGAAAAAGTAGGTTTTCAACATAATTCAAAATGGCGGTCAGGGAGTTTGGCCAACTGTTGCATAATTGGTATCTATGTTGTCGGCATGACCCAAGGAATATTTTGAGACCAGTTTCATTACAATAGGCTAATGCTATCTACAGTTATTAGCATTTTTGTTCATTTTAAAACTAATAGTTAATGAATGCTTCATTACTCTTGACCAATAGGTGGCGCTGCTACCAAATTGATGTGGTGTCATCAGTGTGAGGTGGTAATGCCACATACCAAATTTGGTGCAAATATCTCAAAGCTTTGCAGAGATACAGCTTCCGATGCGCTTTGGCATCTTACCTGCAAATTCGTTGATGCGTTAAATGAAAACGGTTTCGAATATCGACACGAAATCCATAACTTTTTGTCAGCATGGTCTGAAGATGATCCGAGTCAAATTTGGTGAAAATCCGACTAACGGTCTAGGAGGAGTTTGAAAAAGTAGGTTTTCTACGTTAATCAAAATGGCGAACAGGAAGTTAGGCCAATTTTGGCATAATGGGTATCAATGTTCTCGGTCTGACCCAAGGAATATTTTGAGATCACTTTTATTACAATAAGCCATTTTTTTCAGAAGTTATTAGCATTTTTCGAAATTTCGTTATAACTTTTGACCACAAGGTGGCGCTGGCCCCAAAATTGGTATGTACATTCAGGGCATGGTGCCGAACATTTTTGTTATTATTATCGAAACGATACGTTAATCCGTTCTCAAGATACAGCATTTTAATGCTAAATTCAAAATGGCCGACACCCAAAATGGCTGACATGGGAAAATTGGATATGGTTCGACTCGGCATGCTCCTCCGAATCTAACAAGACTAGTTTTGAGATTTTTGGTCACACCACTGAGAAGTTATAAGCAAAAATAGCCATTTTTCATATCTCCTGACCACTAGGTGGCACTATGACGAAACACTGCAGGTAGCCTCAGGTCATGCTTGTTATAACACACACCAAGTTTGGTCTCAATACTCCAAAGCGTTGCGGAGATATGGCCTCACTTCCATTTTTGAACGCTTTTCGTAGAATTAATTAGCGCGTTATTCGAGAACGGTTTGTCCAATCTACTTGAATTCCATAACTTTTTGCCTGCATGGTCTGAAGATGATCTGAGCCAATTTTGGTGAAAATCAGACAAACCGTCTAGGACGAGTTCGAAAAAGTAGGTTTTATAAACATAAAATTTTAGAAAAAAAACTAAACCTTAGGATTTTTGAAATTTGGTGTTCATTCGACTCGGCATGACCCAAGGATTCAGGGAAAATTGGAATTTTGATTTTATGGCTTACGGTTCAAAAGTTATTAGCAAAAAGAAAGTGAAAGTTTGGACAAGTGGTGGCGCTAGAGAGTTTGATTTAGAGACTCCAAACTTGCTATGGTTAATGTTGGGACGGTCCTCTATCAGTGTGCCAAATTATACAACTTTCCCGCAAGCGGTTCTATGGGCTGCCATAGACTTGCGGCGGAATAATAATAATAATAAGAATTCTAACGGATACAATAGGTGCCTTCGCACCTTCGGTGCTTGGCCCCTAATAATAAGAATTCTAACGGATACAATAGGTGCCTACGCACCTTCGGTGCTTGGCCCCTAATAATAATAAGAAACGGAACGGATACAATAGGTGCCTCCGCACCTTCGGTGCTTGGCCCCTAAATATAGCTGCAAGCAGCAATTACGGGGCCAAGCACTCAAAGCGGAAAATGAGGAGCTAAGGATGGCAGGAACAGCAGACCAACTGCAACAAGAAGTAAAAAGAAGCCATTTTAGGATGATTTTAGTCAAAACGACAGAAAAATTATGTAGAACGCCTACTGATATGATTTAATGGCTTATTAGGTTTGACCAACAGGTGGCGCTGTTATCAAATCGATGTGGTGTGTTTAGTGTGAGGTGACAAACGTGCACACAAAGTTTGGTGTCATTATGTCAAAGTTTTCCAAAATTATAGCCTTAGAGTCATTTTCACATCAAGCCTAAAATTTATAGAGGCGCTGTACGAAAACGGTTCCATCTATCAACATGAAATCCATAACTTTTTGTCAGCACAGTCTGAAGATGATCTGACTCGATTTTGGTGAAAATCGAACGAACGGTCTAGGATTAGTTCGAAAAAGTAGGTTTTCAACATAGATCAAAATGGCGGACAGGAAGTTTGGCCAACTGTGGCATAATTGGTATCTATGTTGTCGGCATGACCCAAGGAATATTTTGAGACCAGTTTTATTACAATAGGCTAATGCTATCTACAGTTATTAGCATTTTTGTTCTTTTTACAACTAATGGTTAATGAATGCTTCATTACTCTTGACCAATAGGTGGCGCTGTTACCAAATTAATGTGCTGTAATCAGTGTGAGGTGGTAATGCCACATACCAAATTTGGTGCAAATATCTCAAATCTTTGCAGAGATACAGCTTCCGATACGCTTTGGCATCTTACCTGCAAATTCGTTGATGCGTTAAATGAAAACGGTTTCGAATATCGACACGAAATCCATAACTTTTTGTCAGCATGGTCTGAAGATGATCCGAGTCAAATTTGGTGAAAATCCGACTAACGGTCTAGGAGGAGTTCGAAAAAGTAGGTTTTCTACATTCATCAAAATGGCGAACAGGAAGTTAGGCCAATTTTGGCATAATGGGTATCAATGTTCTCGGTCTGACCCAAGGAATATTTTGAGATCACTTTTATTACAATAAGCCATTTTTTTCAGAAGTTATTAGCATTTCTAGAAATTTCGTTATAACTTTTGACCACAAGGTGGCACTGGCCCCAAAATTGGTATGTACATTCAGGGCATGGTGCCGAACATTTTTGTAATTATTGTCGAAACGATACGTTAATCCGTTCTCAAGATACAGCATTTTAAAGCTAAATTCAAAATGGCCGACACCCAAAATGGCTGACTTGGGAAAATTGGATATGGTTCGACTCGGCATGCTCCTCCGAATCTAACGGAATGAGTTTCGAGATTTTTGGCCAAATCACTGAGAAGTTATAAGCAAAAATAGCCATTTTTCATATCTCCTGACCACTAGGTGGCACTGTGACGAAACACTGCAGGACGCCTCAGGTCATGCTTGTTATAACACACACCAAGTTTGGTCTCAATACGACAAACCGTTGCGGAGATATGGCCTTACATCCATTTTTGCGCGCTTTTCGTAGAATTAAATAGCGCGTTATTCGAGAACGGTTTGTCCAATCAACTTGAATTCCATAACTTTTTGCCTGCATGGTCTGTAGATGATCTGAGCCAATTTTGGTGAAAATCAGACAAACCGTCTAGGACGAGTTCGAAAAAGTAGGTTTTATAAACAAAAAATTATAGAAAAAAAACTAATCCTTACGATTTTTGAAATTTGGTGTTCATTCGACTTGGCATGACCCAAGGATTCAGGGAAAATTGGAATTTTGATTTTGTGGCTTACGGTTCAAAAGTTATTAGCAAAAAGAAAGTGAAAGTTTGGACAAATGGTGGCGCTAGAGAGTTTGAGTTAGAGACTCCAAACTTGCTATGGTTAATGTTGGGACGGTCCTCTATCAGTGTGCCAAATTATACAACTTTCCCGCAAGCGGTTCTATGGGCTGCCATAGACTTGCGGCGGAAGAATAATAATAATAAATATAGCTGCAAGCAGCAATTACGGGGCCAAGCACTCAAAGCAGAAAATGAGGAGCTAACGATGGTAGGAACAGCAGACCAACTGCAACAATAACGAAAGGAAGCAATTTTAAGAGGATTTTAGTCAAAACGACAGAAAAGTGCTGTAGAACGCCTACTGATATGATTTCATGGCTTATTAGGTTTGACCAACAGGTGGCGCTGTTATCAAATCGATGTGGTGTGTTTAGTGTGAGATGAAAAACGTTCACACAAAGTTTGGTGTCATTATGTAAAAGTTTTCCAAAGATATAGCCTTAGAGTCATTTTCACATCAAGCCTAAAATTTATAGAGGCGCTTTACAAAAACGGTTTCAACTATCAACATGAAATCCATAGCTTTTTGTCAGCACAGTCTGAAGATGATCTGACTCGATTTTGGTGAAAATCGGACAAACGGTCTAGGACTAGTTCGAAAAAGTAGGTTTTCAACATATATCAAAATGGCGGACAGGGAGTTTGGCCAACTGTTGCATAATTGGTATCTATGTTGTCGGCATGACCCAAGGAATATTTTGAGACCAGTTTCATTACAATAGGCTAATGCTATCTACAGTTATTAACATTTTTGTTCATTTTAAAACTGATAGTTAATGAATGCTTCATTACTCTTGACCAATAGGTGGCGCTGCTACCAAATTTTTGTGGTGTAATCAGTGTGAGGTGGTAATGCCACATACCAAATTTGGTGCAAATATCTCAAATCTTTGCAGAGATACAGCTTCCGATGCGCTTTGGCATCTTACCTGCATATTCGTTGATGCGTTTAATGAAAACGGTTTCGAATATCGACACGAAATCCATAACTTTTTGTCAGCATGGTCTGAAGATGATCTGAGTCAAATTTGGTGAAAATCCGACTAACGGTCTAGGAGGAGTTCGAAAAAGTAGGTTTTCTACATTATTCAAAATGGCGAACAGGAAGTTAGGCCAATTTTGGCATAATTGGTATCAATGTTCTCGGCCTGACCCAAGGAATATTTTGAGATCACTTTTATTACAATAAGCCATTTTTTTCAGAAGTTATTAGCATTTTTCGAAATTTCGTTATAACTTTTGACCACAAGGTGGCGTTGGCCCCAAAATTTTTATCTACATTCAGGGCATGGTGCCGAACATTTTTGTAATTATTGCCAAAACGATACGTTAATCCGTTCTCAAGATACAGCGTTTTAAAGCTAAATTCAAAATGGCCGACACCCAAAATGGCTGACATGGGAAAATTCGATATGGGTCGACTCGGCATGCTCCTCCGAATCTAACAAGACCAGTTTTGAGATTTTTGGTCAAACCACTGAGAAGTTATAAGCAAAAATAGCCATTTTTCATATCTCCTGACCACTAGGTGGCACTGTGACGAAACACTGCAGGTAGCCTCAGGTAATGCTTGTTATAACACACACCAAGTTTGGTCTCAATACGACAAACCGTTGCCGAGATACGGCCTCACATCCATTTTTGAGCGCTTTTCGTAGAATTAATTAGCGCGTTATTCGAGAACGGTTTGTCCAATCAACTTGAATTCCATAACTTTTTGCCTGCATGGTCTCAAGATGATCTGAGCCAATTTTGGTGAAAATCAGACAAACCGTCTTGGACGAGTTCGAAAAAGTAGGTTTTATAAACAAAAAATTATAGAAAAAAAACTAAACCTTAGGATTTTTGAAATTTGGTGTTCATTCGACTCGGCATGACCCAAGGATTCAGGGAAAATTGGAATTTTGATTTTATGGCTTACGGTTCAAAAGTTATTAGCAAAAAGAAAGTGAAAGTTTGGACAAGTGGTGGCGCTAGAGAGTTTGAATTAGAGACTCCAAACTTGCTATGGTTAATGTTGAGTCGGCCCTCTATCAGTGTGCCAAATTATACAACTTTCCCGCAAGCGGTTCTATGGGCTGCCATAGACTTGCGGCGGAAGAATAATAATAATAATAATAAGAATTCTAACGGTTTCAATAGGTGCCTTCGCACCTTCGGTGCTTGGCCCCTAAATATAGCTGCAAGCAGCAATTACGGGGCCAAGCACTCAAAGCGGAAAATGAGGAGCTAACGATGATAGAACAGCAGACCAACTGCAACAATAACGAAAAGGAAGCAATTTTAAGAGGATTTTAGTCAAAACGACAGAAAAATGATGTAGAACGCTTACTGATATGATTTAATGGCTTATTACCTTTAACCAACAGGTGGCGCTGTTAATAGATTGATGTGGTGTGTTTAGTGTGAGGTGACAAACGTGCACACAAAGTTTGGTGTCATTATGGCAAAGTTTTCCAAAGATATAGCCTTAGAGTCATTTTCACATCAAGCCTAAAATTTATAGAGGCACTGTACGAAAACGGTTTCATCTATCAACATGAAATCCATAACTTTTTGTCAGCACAGTCTGAAGATGATCTGACTCGATTTTGGTGAAAATCGGACGAACGGTCTAGGACTAGTTCGAAAAAGTAAGTTTTCAACATAAATCAAAATGGCGGAAAGGGAGTTTGGCCAACTGTTGCATAATTGGTATCTATGTTGTCGGCATGACCCAAGGAATATTTTGAGACCAGTTTCATTACAATAGGCTAATGCTATCTACAGTTATTAGCATTTTTGTATATTTTAAAACTAATAGTTAATGAATGCTTCATTACTCTTGACCAATAGGTGGCGCTGCTACCAAATTGATGTGGTGTCATCAGTGTGAGGTGTTAATGCCACATACCAAATTTGGTGCAAATATCGCAAAGCTTTGCAGAGATACAGCTTCCGATGTGCTTTGGCATCTTACCTGCAAATTCGTTGATGCGTTAAATGAAAACGGTTTCGAATATCGACACGAAATCCATAACTTTTTGTCAGCATGGTCTGAAGATGATCCGAGTCAAATTTGGTGAAAATCCGACTAACGGTCTAGGAGGAGTTCGAAAAAGTAGGTTTTCTACATTCATCAAAATGGCGAACAGGAAGTTAGGCCAATTTTGGCATAATTGGTATCAATGTTCTCGGCCTGACCCAAGGAATATTTTGAGATAACTTTTATTACAATAAGCCATTTTTTTCAGAAGTTATTACCATTTTTCGAAATTTCGTTATAACTTTTGACCACAAGGTGGCGCTGGCCCCAAAATTGGTATGTACATTCAGGGCATGGTGCCGAACATTTTTGTAATTATTGTCAAAACGATACGTCAATCCGTTCTCAAGATACAGCATTTTAAAGCTAAATTCAAAATGGCCGACACCCAAAATGGCTGACATGGGAAAATTGGATATGGTTCGACTCGGCATGATCCTCCGAATCTAACGGGATGAGTTTTGATATTTTTGGTCAAACCACTGAGAAGTTATAAGCAAAAATAACCATTTTTCATATCTCCTGACCACTAGGTGTCACTATGACGAAACACTGCAGGTAGCCTCAGGACATGCTTGTTACAACACACACCAAGTTTGGTCTCAATAAAACAAACCGTTGCGGAGATATGGCCTCACATCCGTTTTTGCGCACTTTTCGTAGAATTAATTAGCGCGTTATTCGAGAACGGTTTGTCCAATCAACTTGAATTCCATAACTTTTTGCCTGCATGGTCTGAAGATGATCTGAGCCAATTTTGGTGAAAATCAGACAAACCGTCTAGGACGAGTTCGAAAAAGTAGGTTTTACAAACAAAAAATTATAGAAAAAAAACTAAACCTTAGGATTTTTGAAATGTGGTGTTCATTCGACTCGGCATGACCCAAGGATTCAGGGAAAATTGGAATTTTGATTTTATGGCTTACGGTTCAAAAGTTATTAGCAAAAAGAAAGTGAAAGTTTGGACAAGTGGTGGCGCTAGAGAGTTTGAATTAGAGACTCCAAACTTGCTATGGTTAATGTTGAGTCGGCCCTTTATCAGTGTGCCAAATTATACAACTTTCCCGCAAGCGGTTCTATGGGCTGCCATAGACTTGCGGCGGAAGAATAATAATAATAAATATAGCTGCAAGCAGCAATTACGGGGCCAAGCACTTAAAGCGGTAAATGAGGAGCTAAGGATGGCAGGAACAGCAGACCAACTGCAACAATAAGTAAAAAGAAGCCATTTTAGGATGATTTTATTCAAAACGACAGAAAAGTGATGTAGAACGCCTACTGATATGATTTAATGGCTTATTAGGTTTGACCAACAGGTGGCGCTGTTATCAAATCGATGTGGTGTGTTTAGTGTGAGATGACAAACGTTCACACAAAGTTTGGTGTCATTATGTAAAAGTTTTCCAAAGATATAGCCTTAGAGTCATTTTCACATCAAGCCTAAAATTTATAGAGGCGCTGTACGAAAACGGTTTCAACTATCAACATGAAATCCATAACTTTTTGTCAACACAGTCTGAAGATGATCTGACTCGATTTTGGTGAAAATCGGACAAACGGTCTAGGACTAGTTTGAAAAAGTAGGTTTTCAACATAATTCAAAATGGCGGTCAGGGAGTTTGGCCAACTGTTGCATAATTGGTATCTATGTTGTCGGCATGACCCAAGGAATATTTTGAGACCAGTTTCATTACAATAGGCTAATGCTATCTACAGTTATTAGCATTTTTGTTCATTTTAAAACTAATAGTTAATGAATGCTTCATTACTATTGACCAATAGGTGGCGCTGCTACCAAATTGATGTGGTGTCATCAGTGTGAGGTGGTAATGCCACATACCAAATTTGGTGCAAATATCTCAAAGCTTTGCAGAGATACAGCTTCCGATGCGCTTTGGCATCTTACCTGCAAATTCGTTGATGCGTTAAATGAAAACGGTTTCGAATATCGACACGAAATCCATAACTTTTTGTCAGCATGGTCTGAAGATGATCCGAGTCAAATTTGGTGAAAATCCGACTAACGGTCTAGGAGGAGTTCGAAAAAGTAGGTTTTCTACGTTAATCAAAATGGCGAACAGGAAGTTAGGCCAATTTTGGCATAATGGGTATCAATGTTCTCGGTCTGACCCAAGGAATATTTTGAGATCACTTTTATTACAATAAGCTATTTTTTTCAGAAGTTATTAGCATTTTTCGAAATTTCGTTATAACTTTTGACCACAAGGTGGCGCTGGCCCCAAAATTGGTATGTACATTCAGGGCATGGTGCCGAACATTTTTGTAATTATTGTCGAAACGATACGTTAATCCGTTCTCAAGATACAGCATTTTAAAACTAAATTCAAAATGGCCGACACCCAAAATGGCTGACATGGGAAAATTGGATATGGGTCGACTCGGCATGCTCCTCCGAATCTAACAAGACCAGTTTTGAGATTTTTGGTCAAACCACTGAGAAGTTATAAGCAAAAATAGCCATTTTTCATAACTCCTGACCACTAGGTGGCACTGTGACGAAACACTGCAGGTAGCCTCAGGTCATGCTTGTTACAACACACACCAAGTTTGGTCTCAATATTCCAAAGCGTTGCGGAGATATGGCCTCACTTCCATTTTTGAACGCTTTTCGTAGAATTAATTAGCGCGTTATTCGAGAACGGTTTGTCCAATCAACTTGAATTCCATAACTTTTTGCTTGCATGGTCTGAAGATGATCTGAGCCAATTTTGGTGTAAATCAGACAAACCGTCTAGGACGAGTTCGAAAAGGTAGGTTTTACAAACAAATAATTTTAGAAAAAAAACGAAACCTTACGATTTTTGAAATGTGGTGTTCAATCGACTCGGCATGACCCAAGGATTCAGAGAAAATTGGAATTTTGATTTTATGGCTTACGGTTCAAAAGTTATTAGCAAAAAGAAAGTGAAAGTTTGGACAAGTGGTGGCGCTAGAGAGTTTGAGTTAGAGACTCCAAACTTCCTATGGTTAATGTTGGGATGGTCCTCTATCAGTGTGCCAAATTATACAACTTTCCCGCAAGCGGTTCTATGGGCTGCCATAGACTTGCGGCGGAAGAATAATAATAATAATAATAAATATAGCTGCAAGCAGCAATTACGGGGCCAAGCACTTAAAGCGGAAAATGAGGCGCTAAGGATGGCAGGAACAGCAGACCAACTGCAACAATAAGTAAAAAGAAGCCAATTTAGGATGATTTTAGTCAAAACGACAGAAAAATGATGTAGAACACCTACTGATATGATTTAATGGCTTATTGGGTTTGACCAACAGGTGGCGCTGTTATCAAATCGATGTGGTGTGTTTAGTGTGAGGTGACAAACGTTCACACAAAGTTTGGTGTCATTATGTCAAAGTTTTCCAAAGATATAGCCTTAGAGTCATTTTCACATCAAGCCTAAAATTTATAGAGGTGCTGTACGAAAACGGTTTCAACTATCAACATGAAATCCATAACTTTTTGTCAGCACAGTCTGAAGATGATCTGACTCGATTTTGGTGAAAATCGGACAAACGGTCTAGGACTAGTTCGAAAAAGTAGGTTTTCAACATAAATCAAAATGGCGGACAGGGAGTTTGGCCAACTGTTGCATAATTGGTATCTATGTTGTCGGCATGACCCAAGGAATATTTTGAGACCAGTTTCATTACAATAGGCTAATGCTATCTACAGTTATTAGCATTTTTGTATATTTTAAAACTAATAGTTAATGAATGCTTCATTACTCTTGACCAATAGGTGGCGCTGCTACCAAATTGATGTGGTGTCATCAGTGTGAGGTGTTAATGCCACATACCAAATTTGGTGCAAATATCTCAAAGCTTTGCAGAGATACAGCTTCTGATGCGCTTTGGCATCTTACCTGCAAGTTCGTTGATGCGTTAAATGAAAACGGTTTCGAATATCGACACGAAATCCATAACTTTTTGTCAGCATGGTCTGAAGATGATCCGAGTCAAATTTGGTGAAAATCCGACTAACGGTCTAGGAGGAGTTCGAAAAAGTAGGTTTTCTACATTCATCAAAATGGCGAACAGGAAGTTAGGCCAATTTTGGAATAATTGGTATCAATGTTCTCGGCCTGACCCAAGGAATATTTTGAGATCACTTTTATTACAATAAGCCATTTTTTTCAGAAGTTATTAGCATTTTTCGAAATTTCGTTATAACTTTTGACCACAAGGTGGCGCTGGCCCCAAAATTGGTATGTACATTCAGGGCATGGTGCCGAACATTTTTGTAATTATTGTCGAAATGATACGTTAATCCGTTCTCAAGATACAGCATTTTAAAACTAAATTCAAAATGGCCGACACCCAAAATGGCTGACATGGGAAAATTGGATATGGTTCGACTCGGCATGCTCCTCCGAATCTACCAAGACCAGTTTTGAGATTTTTGGTCAAACCACTGAGAAGTTATAAGCAAAAATAGCCATTTTTCATAACTCCTGACCACTAGGTGGCACTGTGACGAAACACTGCAGGTAGCCTCAGGTCATGTTTGTTACAACACACACCAAGTTTGGTCTCAATATTCCAAAGCGTTGCGGAGATATGGCCTGACTTCCATTTTTGAACGCTTTTCGTAGAATTAATTAGCGCGTTATTCGAGAACGGTTTGTCCAATCAACTTGAATTCCATAACTTTTTGCCTGCATGGTCTGAAGATGATCTGAGCCAATTTTGGTGAAAATCAGACAAACCGTCTAGGACGAGTTCGAAAAAGTAGGTTTTATAAACCAAAATTTATAGAAAAAAAACTAATCCTTACGATTTTTGAAATTTGGTGTTCATTCGACTCGGCATGACCCAAGGATTCAGAGAAAATTGGAATTTTGATTTTATGGCTTACGGTTCAAAAGTTATCAGCAAAAAGAAAGTGAAAGTTTGGACAAGTGGTGGCGCTAGAGAGTTTGAGTTAGAGACTCCAAACTTGCTATGGTTAATGTTGGGACGGTCCTCTATCAGTGTGCCAAATTATACAACTTTCCCGCAAGCGGTTCTATGGGCTGCCATAGACTTGCGGCGGAAGAATAATAATAATAATAATAATAATAAGAATTCTAACGGATACAATAGGTGCCTTCGCACCTTCGGTGCTTGGCCCCTAATAATAGGAAGAATTCTAACGAAAACAATAGGTGCCTCCGCACCTTCGGTGCTTGGCCCCTAAATATAGCTGCAAGCAGCAATTACGGGGCCAAGCACTCAAAGCGGAAAATGAGGAGCTAAGGATGGCAGGAACAGCAGACCAACTGCAACAATAAGTAAAAAGAAGCCATTTTAGGATGATTTTAGTCAAAACGACAGAAAAGTGATGTAGAACGCCTACTGATATGATTTAATGGCTTATTACCTTTGACCAACAGGTGGCGCTGTTAATAGATTGATGTGGTGTGTTTAGTGTGAGGTGGCAAACGTGCACACAAAGTTTGGTGTCATTATGTCAAAGTTTACCAAAGATATAGCCTTAGAGTCATTTTCACATCAAGCCTAAAATTTATAGAGGCACTGTACGAAAACGGTTTCATCTATCAACATGAAATCCATAACTTTTTGTCAGCACAGTCTGAAGATGATCTGACTCGATTTTGGTGAAAATCGGACAAACGGTCTAGGACTAGTTCGAAAAAGTAGGTTTTCAACAGAAATCAAAATGGCGGAAAGGGAGTTTGGCCAACTGTTGCATAATTGGTATCTTTGTTGTCGGCATGACCCAAGGAATATTTTGAGACCTGTTTCATTACAATAGGCTAATGCTATCTACAGTTATTAGCATTTATGATCAATTTAAAACTAATTGTTAATGAATGCTTCATTACTCTTGACCAATAGGTGGCGCTGCTACCAAATTTATGTGGTGTAATCAGTGTGAGGTGGTAATGCCACATACCAAATTTGGTGCAAATATCTCAAAGCTTTGCAGAGATACAGCTTCCGATGCGCTTTGGCATCTTACTTGCAAATTCGTTGATGCGTTAAATGAAAACGGTTTCGAATATTGACACGAAATCCATAACTTTTTGTCAGCATGCTCTGAAGATGATCCGAGTCAAATTTGGTGAAAATCCGACTAACGGTCTAGGAGGAGTTCGAAAAAGTAGGTTTTCTACATTCATCAAAATGGCGAACAGGAAGTTAGGCCAATTTTGGCATAATTGGTATCAATGTTCTCGGCCTGACCCAAGGAATATTTTGAGATCACTTTTATTACAATAAGCCATTTTTGTCAGAAGTTATTAGCATTTTTCGAAATTTCGTTATAACTTTTGACCACAAGGTGGCGCTGATCCCAAATTTCGTATGTACATTCAGGGCTTGGTGCCGAACATTTTTGTAATTATTGTCGAAACGATACGTTAATCCGTTCTCAAGATACAGCATTTTAAAGCTAAATTCAAAATGGCTGACACCCAAAATGGCTGACATGGGAAAATTGGATATGGTTCGACTCGGCATGCTCCTCCGAATCTAACAAGACCAGTTTTGAGATTTTTGGTCAAACCACTGAGAAGTTATAAGCAAAAATAGCCATTTTTCATATCTCCTGACCACTAGGTGTCACTATGACGAAACACTGCAGGTAGCCTCAGGTCATGCTTGTTACAACACACACCAAGTTTGGTCTCAATAAGACAAACCGTTGCGGAGATATGGCCTCACATCCGTTTTTGCGCACTTTTCGTAGAATTAATTAGCGTGTTATTCGAGAACGGTTTGTCCAATCAACTTGAATTCCATAACTTTTTGCCTGCATGGTCTGAAGATGATCTGAGCAAATTTTGGTGAAAATCAGACAAACCGTCTAGGACGAGTTCGAAAAAGTAGGTTTCATAAACAAAAAATTATAGAAAAAAAACTAAACCTTACGATTTTTGAAATGTGGTGTTCATTCGACTCGGCATGACCCAAGGATTCAGCGAAAATTGGAATTTTGATTTTATGGCTTACGGTTCAAAAGTTATTAGCAAAAAGAAAGTGAAAGTTTGGACAAGTGGTGGCGCTAGAGAGTTTGAGTTAGAGACTCCAAACTTGCTACGGTTAATGTTGGGACGGTCCACTATCAGTGTGCCAAATTATACAACTTTCCCGCAAGCGGTTCTATGGGCTGCCATAGACTTGCGGCGGAAGAATAATAATAATAATAATAAATATAGCTGCAAGCAGCAATTACGGGGCCAAGCACTCAAAGCGGAAAATGAGGAGCTAAGGATGGCAGGAACAGCAGACCAACTGCAACAATAAGTAAAAAGAAGCCATTTTAGGATGATTTTAGTCAAAACGACAGAAAAGTGATGTAGAACGCCTACTGATATGATTTAATGGCTTATTAGGTTTGACCAACAGGTGGCGCTGTTATCAAATCGATGTGGTGTGTTTAGTGTGAGATTACAAACGTTCACACAAAGTTTGGTGTCATTATGTAAAAGTTTTCCAAAGATATAGCCTTAGAGTCATTTTCACATCAAGCCTAAAATTTATAGAGGCGCTGTACGAAAACGGTTTCAACTATCAACATGAAATCCATAACTTTTTGTCAGCACAGTCTGAAGATGATCTGACTCGATTTTGGTGAAAATCGGACAAACGGTCTAGGACTAGTTCGAAAAAGTAGGTTTTCAACATAAATCAAAATGGCGGACAGGGAGTTTGGCCAACTGTTGCATAATTGGTATCTATGTTGTCGGCATGACCCAAGGAATATTTTGAGATCAGTTTCATTACAATAGGCTAATGCTATCTACAGTTATTAGAATTTTTGATCATTTAAAAACTAATGGTTAATGAATGCTTCATTACTCTTGACCAATAGGTGGCGCTGCTACCAAATTGATGTGGTGTAATCAGTGTGAGGTGGTAATGTCACATACCAAATTTGGTGCAAATATCTCAAAGCTTTGCAGAGATACAGCTTCCGATGCGCTTTGGCATTTTACCTGCAAATTCGTTGATGCGTTAAATGAAAACGGTTTCGAATATTTACACGAAATCCATAACTTTTTGTCAGCATGGTCTGAAGATGATCCGAGTCAAATTTGGTGAAAATCCGACTAACGGTCTAGGAGGAGTTCGAAAAAGTAAGTTTTCTACATTCATCAAAATGGCGAACAGGAAGTTAGGCCAATTTTGACATAATTGGTATCAATGTTCTCGGCCTGACCCAAGGAATATTTTGAGATCACTTTTATTACAATAAGCCATTTTTTTCAGAAGTTATTAGCATTTTTCGAAATTTCGTTATAACTTTTGACCACAAGGTGGCGCTGGCCCCAAAATTTTTTTGTACATTCAGGGCTTGGTGCCGAACATTTTTGTAATTATTGTCAAAACGATACGTTAATCCGTTCTCAAGATACAGCATTTTAAAGCTAAATTAAAAATGGCCGACACCCAAAATGGCTGACATGGGAAAATTGGATATGGGTCGACTCGGCATGCTCCTCCGAATCTAACAAGAGTAGTTTTGAGATTTTTGGTCAAACCACTGAGAAGTTATAAGCAAAAATAGCCATTTTTCATATCTCCTGACCACTAGGTGTCACTATGACGAAACACTGCAGGTAGCCTCAGGTCATACTTGATACAACACACACCAAGTTTGGTCTCAATAAGACAAACCGTTGCGGAGATATGGCCTCACATCCGTTTTTGCGCACTTTTTGTAGAATTAATTAGCGCGTTATTCGAGAACGGTTTGTCCAATCAACTTGAATTCCATAACTTTTTGCCTTCATGGTCTGAAGATGATCTGAGCCAATTTTGGTGAAAATCAGACAAACCGTCTAGGACGAGTTCGAAAAAGTAGGTTTTAGAAACAAAAAATTATAGAAAAAAAACTAAACCTTAGGATTTTTGAAATTTGGTGTTCATTCGACTCGGCATGACCCAAGGATTCAGGGAAAATTGGAATTTTGATTTTATGGCTTACGGTTCAAAAGTTATTAGCAAAAAGAAAGTGAAAGTTTGGACAAGTGGTGGCGCTAGAGAGTTTGAGTTAGAGACTCCAAACTTGCTATGGTTAATGTTGGGACGGTCCACTATTAGTGTGCCAAATTATACAACTTTCCCGCAAGCGGTTCTATGGGCTGCCATAGACTTGCGGCGGAAGAAGAAACGGAAGAAGAATAATAAGAACGCTAACGGATACAATAGGTGCCTACGCACCTTCGGTGCTTGGCCCCTAATAATAAGAATTCTAACGGATACAATAGGTGCCTTCGCACCTTCGGTGCTTGGCCCCTAATAAGAATTCTAACGGTTTCAATAGGTGCCTTCGCACCTTCGGTGCTTGGCCCCTAATAAATATAGCTGCAAGCAGCAATTACGGGGCCAAGCACTCAAAGCGGAAAATGAGGAGCTAAGGATGGCAGGAACAGCAGACCAACTGCAACAATAAGTAAAAAGAAGCCATTTTAGGATGATTTTAGTCAAAACGACAGAAAAATGATGTACAACGCCTACTGATATGATTTAATGGCTTATTAGGTTTGACCAACAGGTGGCGCTGTTATCAAATCGATGTGGTGTGTTTAGTGTGAGATGACAAACGTTCACACAAAGTTTGGTGTCATTATGTCAAAGTTTTCCAAAGATAAAGCCTCAGAGTCATTTTGGCATCAAGCCTAAAATTTGTAGAGGCGCTATGCGAAAACGGTTTCATCTATCATCATGAAATCCATAACTTTTTTGTCAGCACAGTCTGAAGATGATCTGACTCGATTTTGGTGAAAATCGGACGAACGGTCTAGGACTAGTTCGAAAAAGTATGTTTTCAACATAAATCAAAATGGCGGACAGGGAGTTTGGCCAACTGTTGCATAATTGGTATCTATGTTGTCGGCATGACCCAAGGAATATTTTGAGACCAGTTTCATTACAATAGGCTAATGCTATCTACAGTTATTAGCAGTTTTGTTCACTTTAAAACTAATGGTTAATGAATGCTTCATTACTCTTGACCAATAGGTGGCGCTGCTACCAAATTGATGTGGTGTCATCAGTGTGAGGTGTTAATGCCACATACCAAATTTGGTGCAAATATCTCAAAGCTTTGCAGAGATACAGCTTCCGATGCGCTTTGGCATCTTTCCTGCAAATTCGTTGATGCGTTAAATGAAAACGGTTTCGAATATCGACACGAAATCCATAACTTTTTGTCAGCATGGTCTGAAGATGATCCGAGTCAAATTTGGTGAAAATCCGACTAACGGTCTAGGAGGAGTTTGAAAAAGTAGGTTTTCTACATTAATCAAAATGGCGAACAGGAAGTTAGGCCAATTTTGGAATAATTGGTATCAATGTTCTCGGCCTGACCCAAGGAATATTTTGAGATCACTTTTATAACAATAAGCCATTTTTTTCAGAAGTTATTAGCATTTTTCGAAATTTCGTTATAACTTTTGACCACAAGGTGGCGCTGGCCCCAAAATTTGTAAGTACATTCAGGGCATGGTGCCGAACATTTTTGTAATTATTGTCGAAACGATACGTTAATCCGTTCTCAAGATACAGCATTTTAAATCTAAATTCAAAATGGCCGACACGCAAAATGGCTGACATGGGAAAATTGGATATGGTTCGACTCGGCATGCTCCTCCGAATCTAACAAGACCAGTTTTGAGATTTTTGGTCAAACCAGTGAGAAGTTATAAGCAAAAATAGCCATTTTTTATAACTCCTGACCACTAGGTGGCACTGTGACGAAACACTGCAGGTAGCCTCAGGTCATGCTTGTTACAACACACACCAAGTTTGGTCTCAATAAGACAAACCGTTGCGGAGATATGGCCTCACATCCGTTTTTGCGCACTTTTCGTAGAATTAATTAGCGCGTTATTCGAGAACGGTTTGTCCAATCAACTTGAATTCCATAACTTTTTGCCTGCATGGTCTGAAGATGATCTGAGCCAATTTTGGTGAAAATCAGACAAACCGTCTAGGACGAGTTCGAAAAAGTAGGTTTTATAAACAAAAAATTATAGAAAAAAAACTAAACCTTAGGATTTTTGAAATTTGGTGTTCATTCGACTCGGCATCACCCAAGGATTCAGGGAAAATTGGAATTTTGATTTTATGGCTTACGGTTCAAAAGTTATTAGCAAAAAGAAAGTGAAAGTTTGGACAAGTGGTGGCGCTAGAGAGTTTGAGTTAGAGACTCCAAACTTGCTATGGTTAATGTTGAGTCGGCCCTCTATCAGTGTGCCAAATTATACAACTTTCCCGCAAGCGGTTCTATGGGCTGCCATAGACTTGCGGCGGAATAATAATAATAATAAGAATTCTAACGGTTTCAATAGGTGCCTTCGCACCTTCGGTGCTTGGCCCCTAATAATAAGAATTCTAACGAAAACAATAGGTGCCTTCGCACCTTCGGTGCTTGGCCCCTAATAATAATAATAGGAAGAATTCTAACGAAAACAATAGGTGCCTCCGCACCTTCGGTGCTTGGCCCCTAATTAAAGCTGCAAGCAGCGATGAACGGGCCCTCGCACACGGGCTCACCGCCGACCGGTGGCTTCAGGAACACAGCTAATGGTGGGCAGTATGCTTTTAATAGAGTAAAAATAGGAGAAATATGTCAAAGTCACTTAAAAGTGCCAAATTTCCTGCTGCCAGCTGGTGGCGCTATGCCTATAACTGATTATTGGCATTTAGATGTGTTCAGGCCAGCACTTTTATCAAACATATGAAGTTTGGTGCAGATTGGCCTAGGTATGTTTGAGTTAGTGAAAGATATGATATATCCTGCTGCCAACAGGTGGCGCTATGATAATATCTGAATATTGTCCTTTAGGTATCTTCAGGCCAGGACTCTTACCAAACCTGTGTAGTTTGAGGCAGATCGGACATTTTATGGCTGAGTTATAACAACTTCTATGTCCATGGCGAAACATCAAACTTTGTCACGCCGCCACAGACACGCCCTTTAACGAAAACTCAAGATCTTCGCAATTTAACATCTCTAAGGCCTCTAGATCAGAATGACCATATATAATGTTGATATCATTAAATCTCTAGGAGGAGTTTGATACAAGTCATTTCCTGTTGCCAACAGGTGGCGCTGTGATTATAATAGAATATTGGCCTTCAGATGTGTTCAGGCCAGGACTCTTATTGAATATGTGAAGTTTGAGGCAAATCGGACATTTTATGGCTGAGTTATAACAAGTTTTATATCCATGGCGAGACCTCGAAATTTGTCAGGCTGCCACGGACACGCCCTTTACCGAAAACTCAAGATCTTCACAATTTAACATCGCTAAGGCCTTTATATTAGACTGGCCTATTTTGGTATTGATCTGTATAAATCTCTAGGAGGAGTTGGTTGAAGAGTACAGCATGACACTTCCTGTTGCCTGCAGGTGGCGCTATGACTATAACTGAATATGGGCATGTAGATGTCTTCAGGTCAGGAGTGTTATCACACATGTGAAGTTTGGGACAGATCGGACATTTTATGGCTAAGTTATAGCAACTTCCTTTTTCATGGCGAAACATCGAAATTTGCGAGGCCGCCACGGACACGCCCTCCGATGAAAACTCTAGATCTTCACAATTTAACGTCACAAAGGGCTTTAGATTAGACTCACCAAATTTGCTGTTGATCGGAATAAATCTCTAGGAGGAGTTCGTTCAAGTACGACGCCTGAAAATGGCAAAAATGACACAAATTTTGTTGAGAATATTAATATTAACCGACTTCCTGTTGGGTTCCGGATTTTGCTCCAAGAGGCTTTTTTGTAGGTATTGGTGTGTTACATGTGTGTACCGATATCCGTACATGTACGTGAATCACAGCTGAAAGCGCACACCGCTGAACATCTAAAGGTGGCGCTGTCGAGCCATTTTGCCACACCCACTTCTGAAACCCATATCAGACGTAAATTTTCGCCAGGTTTGATGTGTGTGCAAAGTTTTGTGAGTTTTCGGGCATGTTTAGGTCCTCTAAAATGCGATTCATTTTGGAGAATAATAATAATAATAATAATTAAAGCTGCAAGCAGCGATGAACGGGCCCTCGCACACGGGCTCACCGCCGACCGGTGGCTTTAGGAACACAGCAAATGGTGGGTAGTATGCTTTTAATACAGTAAAAATATGAGAAATATTTCAAAGTAACTTAAATGTGCCAAATTTCCTGCCGCCAGCTGGTGGCGCTATGCCTATAACTGATTATTGGCATGTAGATGTGTTCAGGCCACCACTTTTTATCAAACATATGAAGTTTGGTGCAGATTGACCTTGGTATGTTTGAGTTAGTGAAAGATATAATATGATATAATATATCTATGATAATATCTGAATATTGGCCTTTAGGTGTCTTCAGGCCAGGACTCTTACCAAACCTGTGAAGTTTGAGGCAGATCAGACATTTTATGGCTGAGTTATAACAACGTCTATGTCCATGGCGAAACATCAAACTTTGTCACGCAGCCACGGACACGCCCTGTAACGAAAACTCAAGATCGTCGCAATTTAACATCTCTAAGGCCTCTAGATCAGACTGACCAAATATAATGTTGATATCATTAAATCTCTAGGAGGAGTTTGATACAAGTCATTTCCTGTTGCCAACAGGTGGCGCTGTGATTATAATAGAATATTGGCCTTCAGATGTGTTCAGGCCAGGACTCTTATCGAATATGTGAAGTTTGAGGCAAATCGGACATTTTATGGCTGAGTTATAACAAGTTTTATATCCATGGCGAGACCTCGAAATTTCTCAGGCCGCCACGGACACGCCCTTTACCGAAAACTCAAGATCTTCACAATTTAACATCACTAAGGCCTTTATATTAGACTGACCGATTTTGGTGTTGATCTGTATAAATCTCTAGGAGGAGTTGGTTGTAGAGTACAGCATGACACTTCCTGTTGCCAGCAGGTGGCGCTATGACTATAACTGAATATGGATATGTAGATGTCATCAGGTCAGGAGTGTTATCACACATGTGAAGTTTGGGACAGATCGGACATTTTATGCCTAAGTTATAGCAACTTCCTTTTTCATGGCGAAACATCGAAATTTGCGAGGCCGCCACGGACACGCCCTCCGATGAAAACTCTAGATCTTCACAATTTAACGTCACAAAGGGCTTTAGATTAGACTCACCAAATTTGGTGTTGATCGGAATAAATCTCTAGGAGGAGTTCGTTCAAGTATGACACCTGAAAATGGCAAAAATGACACAAATTTTGCTGAGAAAATTAATAATAACCGACTTCCTGTTGGGTTTCGGATTTTATCTCAAGAGGCTTTTTTGTAGGTATTGGTGTGTTACATGTGTGTACCGATTTTTGTGCATGTACGATAATCACAGCTGAATGCGCACACCGCGGAACGTGTAAAGGTGGCGCCATTGAGCCATTTTGCCACACCCACTTCTGCAACCCATATCAGACGTCCATTTTCGCCAGGTCTGATGTGTGTGCAAAGTTTCGTTAGTTTTCGGGTATGTTTAGGCCCTCAAAAATGCGATTCATTCCGGATAAGAAGAATAATAATAATAATAATAATAATAAACGGAGCAGATTCAATAGGGTCCTCACACCATCGGTGCTCGGGCCCTAATAATAATAATAATAATAATAATAATAAACGGAGCAGATTCAATAGGGTCCTCACACCATCGGTGCTCGGGCCCTAATTAAAGCTGCAAGCAGCGATGAACGGGCCCTCGCACCCGGGCTCACCGCCGACCGGTGGCTTTAGAAAAACAGCAAATGGTGGGTAGTATGCTTTTAATACATTAAAAATAGGAGAAATATGTCAAAGTCACTTAAATGTGCCAAATTTCCTGCTGCCAGCTGGTGGCGCTATGCATATAACTGATTATTGGCATGTAGATGTGTTCAGGCCACCACTTTCATCAAACATATGAAGTTTGGTGCAGATTGACCTTGGTATGTTTGAGTTAGTGAAAGATATGATATATCCTGCTGCCAACAGGTGGCGCTATGATAATATCTGAATATTGGCCTTTAGGTGTCTTCAGACCAGGACTCTTACCAAACCTGTGAAGTTTGAGGCAGATCGAACATTTTATGGCTGAGTTATAACAACTTCTATGTCCATGGCGAAACATCAAACTTTGTCAGGCCGCCACGGACACGCCCTTTAACGAAAACTCAAGATCTTCGCAATTTAACATCTTTAAGGCCTCTAGATCAGAATGACCAAATATAATGTTAATATCATTAAATCTCTAAGAGGAGTTTGATACAAGTCATTTCCTGTTGCCAACAGGTGGCGCTGTGATTATAATAGAATGTTGGCCTTGAGATGTGTTCAGGCCAGGACTCTTATCGAATATGTGAAGTTTGAGGCAAATCGGACATTTTATGGCTGAGTTATAACAAGTTTTATATCCATGGCGAGACCTTGAAATTTGTCAGGCCGCCACGGACACGCCCTTTACCGAAAACTCAAGATCTTTACAGTTTAACATCGCTAAGGCCTTTATATTAGACTGACCGATTTTGGAGTTGATCTGTATAAATCTCTAGGAGGAGTTGGTTGTAGAGTACAGCATGACACTTCCTGTTGCCTGCAGGTGGCGCTATGAGTAAAACTGAATATGGGCATGTAGATGTCATCAGGTCAGGAGTGTTATAACACATGTTAAGTTTGGGACGGATCGGACATTGTATGCCTGAGTTATAGCAAATTCCTTTTTCATGGCGAAACATCGAAATTTGCGAGGCCGCCATGGACACGCCCTCCGATGAAAACTCTAGATCTTCACAATTTAACGTCACAAAGGGCTTTAGACTAGACTCTGCAAATTCGGTGTTGTTTCGAATAAACCTCTAGGAGGAGTTCGTTCAAGTACGACGCCTGAAAATGGCAAAAATGACAAAAATTTTGTTGAGAATATTAATATTAACCGACTTCCTGTTGGGTTACGGATTTTGCTCCAAGAGGCTTTTTTGTAGGTATTGGTGTGTTACATGTGTGTACCGATTTCCGTGCATGTACGTGAATCACAGGTGAAAGCGCACACCGCGGAACGTGTAAAGGTGGCGCTGTCGAGCCATTTTGCCACACCCACTTCTGAAGCCCATATCAGACGTAAATTTTCGCCAGGTCTGATGTGTGTGCGAAGTTTCATGAGTTTTCGGGTATGTCTAAGCCCTCAAAAATGTGATTCATTTTGGAGAAGAATAATAATAATAATAATTAAAGCTGCAAGCAGCGATGAACGGGCCCTCGCACACGGGCTCACCGCCGACCGGTGGCTTTAGGAACACAGCAAATGGTGGGTAGTATGCTTTTAATACAGTAAAAATAGGAGAAATATGTCAAAGTCACTTAAATGTGCCAAATTTCCTGCTGCCAGCTGGTGGCGCTATGCCTATAACTGATTATTGGCATGTAGATGTGTTCAGGCCACCACTTTCATCAAACATATGAAGTTTGGTGCAGATTGACCTTGGTATGTTTGAGTTAGTGAAAGTATGATATATCCTGCTGCCAACAGGTGGCGCTATGATAATATCTGAATTTTGGCCTTTAGGTGTCTTTAGGCCAGCACTCTTACCAAACCTGTGAAGTTTGAGGCAGATCGGACATTTTATGGCTGAGTTATAACAACTTCTATGTCCATGGCGAAACATCAAACTTTGTCACGCAGCCACAGACACGCCCTTTAACGAAAACTCAAGATCTTTGTAATTTAACATCTCTAAGGCCTCTAGATCAGACTGACCAAATATAATGTTGATATCATTAAATCTCTAGGAGGAGTTTGATACAAGTCATTTCCTGTTGCCAACAGGTGGCGCTGTGATTATAATAGAATATTGGCCTTCAGATGTATTCAGGCCAGGACTCTTATCGAATATGTGAAGTTTGAGGCAAATCGGACATTTTATGGCTGAGTTATAACAACTTCTATGTCCATGGCAAAACATCAAAATTTGTCAGGCCGCCACGGACACGCCCTTTACCGAAAACTCAAGATCTTCACAATTTAACATCACTAAGGCCTTTATATTAGACTGACCGATTTTGGAGTTGATCTGTATAAATCTCTAGGAGGAGTTGGTTGTCGAGTACAGCATGACACTTCCTGTTGCCTGCAGGTGGCGCTATGACTATAACTGAATATGGGCATGTAGATGTCTTCAGATCAGGAGTGTTATCACACATGTGAAGTTTGGGACAGATCGGACATTTTATGCCTAAGTTATAGCAACTTCCTTTTTCATGGCGAAACATCGAAATTTGCGAGGCTGCCACGGACACGCCCTCCGATGAAAACTCTAGATCTTCACAATTTAACGTCACAAAGGGCTTTAGATTAGACTCACCAAATTTGGTGTTGATCGGAATAAATCTCTAGGAGGAGTTCGTTCAAGTATGACACCTGAAAATGGCAAAAATGACACAAATTTTGCTGAGAAAATTAATAATAACCGACTTCCTGTTGGGTTTCAGATTTTATCTCAAGAGGCTTTTTTGTAGGTATTGGTGTGCTACATGTGTGTACCGATTTTTGTGCATGTACGATAATCACAGCTGAATGCGCACACCGCGGAACGTGTAAAGGTGGCGCTATTGAGCCATTTTGCCACACCCACTTCTGCAACCCATATCAGACGTCCATTTTCGCCAGGTCTGATGTGTGTGCGAAGTTTCGTTAGTTTTCGGGTATGTCTAGGCCCTCAAAAATGCGATTCATTCCGGATAAGAAGAATAATAATAATTAAAGCTGCAAGCAGCGATGAACGGGCCCTCGCACACGGGCTCACCGCCGACCGGTGGCTTTAGGAACACAGCAAATGGTGGGTAGTATGCTTTTAATACAGTAAAAATAGGAGAAATATGTCAAAGTCACTTAAATGTGCCAAATTTCCTGCTGCCAGCTGATGGCGCTATGCCTATGAATGATTATTGGCATGTAGATGTGTTCAGGCCACCACTTTCATCAAACATATGAAGTTTGGTGCAGATTGACCTTGGTATGTTTGAGTTAGTGAAAGATATGATATATCCTGCTGCCAACAGGTGGCGCTATGATAATATCTGAATATTGGCCTTTAGGTGTCTTCAGGCCAGGACTCTTAACAAACATGTGAAGTTTGAGGCAGATCGGACATTTTATGGCTGAGTTATAACAACTTCTATGTCCATGGCGAAACGTCAAATTTTGTCAGGCCACCACGGACACGCCCTTTGACGAAAACTCAAGATCTTCGCAATTTAACATCTCTAAGGCCTCTAGATCAGACTGACCAAATATAATGTTGATATCATTAAATCTCTAGGAGGAGTTTGATACAAGTCATTTCCTGTTGCCAACAGGTGGCGCTGTGATTATAATAGAATATTGGCCTTCAGATGTGTTCAGGCCAGGACTCTTATCGAATATGTGAAGTTTGAGGCTAATTGGACATTTTATGGCTGAGTTATAACAACCTTTATATCCATGGCGAGAACTCGAAATTTGTCAGGCCGCCACGGACACGCCCTTCAACGAAAACTCAAGATCTTCGCAATTTAACATCACTAAAGCCTTTATATTAGACTGACCGATTTTGGTGTTGATCTGTATAAATTTCTAGGAGGAGTTTGTTGCAGAGTACAACATGACACTTCCTGTTGCCAGCAGGTGGCGCTATGAGTAAAACTGAATATGGGCATGTAGATGTCATCAGGTCAGGAGTGTTATCACACATGAGAAGTTTGGGACAGATCGGACATTGTATGCCTGAGTTATAGCAACTTCCTTTTTCATGGCGAAACATCGAAATTTGCGAGGCCGCCACGGACACGCCCTCTGATGAAAACTGTAGATCTTCACAATTTAACGTCACAAAGGGCTTTAGAATAGACTCTGCAAATTTGGCGTTGATCCGAATAAATCTCTAGGAGGAGTTCGTTCAAGTACGACGCCTGAAAATGGCAAAAATGACACAAATTTTGTTGAGAATATTAATATTAACCGACTTCCTGTTGGGTTCCGGATTTTGCTCCAAGAGACTTTTTTGTAGGTTTTGGTGTGTTACATGTGTGTACCGATTTCCGTGCATGTACGTGAATCACAGCTGAAAGCGCACACCGCTGAACGTCTAAAGGTGGCGCTGTCGAGCCATTTTGCCACACCCACTTCTGAAACCCAAATCAGACGTAAATTTTCGCCAGGTTTGATGTGTGTGCAAAGTTTTGTGAGTTTTCGGGAATGTTTAGGTCCTCTAAAATGCGATTCACTTTGGAGAAGAAGAATAATAATAATAATTAAAGCTGCAAGCAGCGATGAACGGGCCCTCGCACCCGGGCTCACCGCTGACCGGTGGCTTTAGGAAAACAGCAAATGGTGGGTAGTATGCTTTTAATACAGTAAAAATAGGAGAAATATGTCAAAGTCACTTAAATGTGCCAAATATCTTGCTGCCAGCTGGTGGCGCTATGCATATAACTGATTATTGGCATGTAGATGTGTTCAGGCCACCACTTTCATCAAACATATGAAGTTTGGTGCAGATTGACCTTGGTATGTTTGAGTTAGTGAAAGATATGATATATCCTGCTGCCAACAGGTGGCGCTATGATAATATCTGAATTTTGGCCTTTAGGTGTCTTCAGGCCAGGACTCTTACCAAACCTGTGAAGTTTGAGGCAGATCGGACATTTTATGGCCGAGTTATAACAACTTCTATGTCCATGGCGAAACATCAAACTTTGTCAGGCCGCCACAGACACGCCCTTTAACGAAAACTCAAGATCTTCGCAATTTAACATCTTTAAGGCCTCTAGATCAGAATGACCAAATATAATGCTAATATCATTAAATCTCTAAGAGGAGTTTGATACAAGTCATTTCCTGTTGCCAACAGGTGGCGCTGTGATTATAATAGAATGTTGGCCTTGAGATGTGTTCAGGCCAGGACTCTTATCGAATATGTGAAGTTTGAGGCAAATCAGACATTTTATGGCTGAGTTATAACAAGTTTTATATCCATGGCGAGACCTCGAAATTTGTCAGGCCGCCACGGACACGCCCTTTACCGAAAACTCAAGATCTTTACAATTTAACATCGCTAAGGCCTTTATATTAGACTGACCGATTTTGGAGTTGATCTGTATAAATCTCTAGGAGGAGTTTGTTGTAGAGTACAGCATGACACTTCCTGTTGCCTGCAGGTGGCGCTATGACTATAACTGAATATGGGCATGTAGATGTCTTCAGGTCAGGAGTGTTATCACACATGTGAAGTTTGGGACAGATCGGACATTTTATGCCTAAGTTATAGCAACTTCCTTTTTCATGGCGAAACATCGAAATTTGCGAGGCCGCCACGGACACGCCCTCCTATGAAAACTCTAGATCTTCACAATTTAACGTCACAAAGGGCTTTAGATTAGACTCACCAAATTTGGTGTTGATCGGAATAAATCTCTAGGAGGAGTTCGTTCAAGTATGACACCTGAAAATGGCAAAAATGACACAAATTTTGCTGAGAAAATTAATAATAACCGACTTCCTGTTGGGTTTCGGATTTTATCTCAAGAGGCTTTTTTGTAGGTATTGGTGTGTTACATGTGTGTACCGATATTTGTGCATGTACGATAATCACAGCTGAATGCGCACACCGCGGAACGTGTAAAGGTGGCGCTATTGAGCCATTTTGCCACACCCACTTCTGCAACCCATATCAGACGTCCATTTTCGCCAGGTCTGATGTGTGTGCAAAGTTTCGTTAGTTTTCGGGTATGTTTAGGCCCTCAAAAATGCGATTCATTCCGGATAAGAAGAATAATAATAATAATAATAATAATTAAAGCTGCAAGCAGCGATGAACGGGCCCTCGCACCCGGGCTCACCGCCGACCGGTGGCTTTAGGAAAACAGCAAACAGTGGGCAGTATGCTTTTAATACTTTAAATGTCGGAAAAATAGATCAAAGTCACTTAAATGTGCCAAACTTCCTGCTGCCAGCTGGTGGCGCTATGCCTATAACTGATTATTGGCATGTAGATGTGTTCAGGCCAGCACTTTCATCAAACATATGAAGTTTGGTGCAGATTGACCTTGGTATGTTTGAGTTAGTGCAAGATATGATATATCCTACTGCCAATAGGTGGCGCTATGATAATATCTGAATATTTGCCTTTAGATGTCTTCAATCCAGGACTTTTACCAAACATGTGAAGTTTGAGGCAGATCGGACATTTTATGGCTGAGTTATAACAACTTCTATGTCCATGGCGAAACATCAAACTTTGTCAGGCCACCAAGGACACGCCCTTTGACGAAAACTCAAGATCTTCACAATTTAACATCTCTAAGGCCTCTAGATCAGACTGTCCAAATATAATGTTGATATCATTAAATCTCTAGGAGGAGTTTGGTACAAGTCATTTCCTGATGCCAACAGGTGGCGCTGTGATTTTAATAGAATATTTGCCTTCAGATTGGTTCAGGCCAGGACTCTTATCAAACATGGGAAGTTTGAGGCAAATCGGACATTTTATGGCTGAGTTATAACAAGTTTTATATCCATGGCGAGACCTCGAAATTTGTCAGGCCGCCACGGACACGCCCTTCAACGAAAACTCAAGATCTTCACAATTTAACATCACTAAAGCCTTTTTATTAGACTGACCAATTTTGGTGTTGATCTGATTAAATCTCTTGGAGGAGTTTGTTGCAGAGTACAGCATGACACTTCCTGTTGCCAGCAGGTGGCGCTATGAGTAAAACTGAATATGGGCATGTAGATGTCATCAGGCCAGGACTCTTACCAAACCTCTGAAGTTTGAGGCAGATCAGACATTTTATGGCTGAGTTATTACACCTATGTCCATGGCGAAACATCAAACTTTGTCAAGCCGCCACGGACACGCCCTTTACTGAAACTCAAGATCTTCACAATTTAACATCTCTAAGGCCTCTAGATCAGACTGACCAAATATAATGTTGATTTCATTAAATGTCTAGGAGGAGTTTGCTATAAACCTAATCCCCTGCAAGGACTTCAGATAATGCCAACTGTGAACCAAATGTGAACATTTTCCCTATATTCTGATGATGATGATAAGAACATGTAATTCATGATGATAACAAAATGTTATTATTGCTTGCATTACATTCACCACTTCTGCTTAAATCGTTACCTATCTGTACAATTTGTATGTGGATATTGCTTTGCTGGTGACTCCTATTATAAGACATCACTCTTAAGCGCTACATAACTAAGAATCAATTAGGAAAACGGTGCCCAGTTGGCACATGCATTCACAGTAACCCTCTGCTAGTTTGGATTTTAAGTTTACTGAATTGAAAGGGTTACACTTTAAAATCAACACAGAGACACATACACACAATATATAAAATGTTGCCATCCAGTTTCATTTGTTAACATTAACTATATTAGTTAACATGAACAATAATCAAATAGCATTTATTAATGTTAATTAATATTAAGCTAAAAAAAAGTATTCATATATTGTTTAAAGGTAAATTAGTATCTTTTAGTTTATGTACTGTGAATTAACATGAACATGAACACAGTTCATGTGGGTGTACAGCAATACACAATAAAGTGCTCTATAAACGCTTAATTCTTTCAAAATATCTTTAAAAATCAAGTTGAGTGTTTTAATGGGGCGATATATATATAACTGATCTTCAAATGATGGTTTTCGGATGTTTTGAACAGATAACAGCAACGTTTGTTTTGTTGTCAAAGTTTGTCTTGAAATTTTTAATTATTATAATTTTATATTCAATAAATAACACTATGAAAATATTGTCTACAATGAAGATAAATCACTCATGCTTAAAAGTTGTATTTTTCTTAATCTTTTGCTATGTGACTGAATAGGACAAGTTCATGGTACAGTTCAGTAAAAATAAATAAAAAACAACAACTGCAAAATACAAACAATGAAAGATTTAATGACCCTTTATATTTTCTCAAAATATCAGACATATTTATGTCGATTACGCTACAGCAATGTGCATCTTCCTCAAAGATGGTCTTAAGCAAAACAGCATGTTCCACTGGTCTCTCTCCCTTACACCCCTCCCCCCTTCAGTCACTCTTCAGTGACTCAATGGTGACTGAACACAGACAGGCACAGGCAGAGTGACAGCAGGTTTCTAATTTCTTTTTTTAATTTTCTTTAATTCATAGAAGCTTGTATAAAATTGATATTTACACCACTTGCTCAGAATGATAAGATCTCTGTGTGAAAAAAGTTTTAAAGAGTTTGGATGCTGCACTTTAAAGATATTAAAAAATTACGGTTATGTTTTTTACTACATCTTTAAAAAAACACCACGTCAACACCGTTCAAGATATCCCAAATCCGCTCGCAATTTAACATCTTCAGAATCTTCTCTTCATGTTAAAAAAGTTTGGTGTGAATACCTTGTTGTTCTTAAAAGGAGTGTGAATTTGTTTACAGCCTGATTTTTCCAAAAATCCACATTCAAATCAAAATAGCCTGCTTCCTGTTGGTCTTAGCTAATGAGTTTGATTTAGAAAGCTTTCCTGTTGGTCTTAGCTAATGAGTTTGATTTAGAAAGCTGTCCAGATTGATGAGAAGAATATATGTACAGAGTTTGGTGACTGTAGGAAAAACTAACCCCCCAACTTTTGTCAAAAGATGGCGCTATAGAGTGCCTGCTCCACGCCCATTTATGACCTTTTGCCAGTGTCTAACTATCATTAATATTGATGTGTGTGTTGAGTTTCATGAAATTCTTAGCATGTTATCTGCCTCGAAAAGACAGGAATCTAATTTTAAAGTTTGACACGTTGCCATGGCAACAGCATTTGATTCATCATCGAACCCTTTACATATTCTTATCGGCCGTGTTTTGACATTATTTTGATGAAGTTTGAAGATAATCAAGTAAAATTAAGAGGCTGATTTCAAAGGATTTTGAAAATGACACGCTTCCTGCTGCCAGTTGGTGGCGCTATAACTTTGACTCATAATAGTCACATTTATGGAATCGGCATCATACAACGAACAAACTGGTGAAGTTTCATCAGAATCAGGCAATGTGTGCAACAGTAATTAGACACTTCCTGTTTCTCATTTCTCGCCATAACTTTGTCTACCTTGCCACGGCCAAACCGTTCGAGATATCAAAAATCCCCTCGCAATTTAGCGTCCCCAATGTCTTGAGATCATGCTGACCGAGTTTGGTGACAATCCTATGGAAACCCTGGGAGGAGTACGTTAAATTCCAGAGCATGCGCTTTTTAAACAGCCCTAAATATCTCACTTCCTGTTGCGTGGAGCCTATGACATAGAGTACAAAAGTTGTTTGGCTCAGTGAGATCTATATGTGTACCGAGTTTCATATCAGTACGTGCAAGTATGTGTGCGCAGTACATCAAGTTTTCAAACTGTGTTCCAGGGGGCGCTGTAGAGGCCCTGAACCACGCCCGGGTCCCAGCCTCTGTGGCGTCCTGATGGCCGCAGATTCCGACGTGTGTGCAAATTTTCAAGAGTTTTTGAGTATGTTAAGGCCCCCAAAAGTGCCCCAACGGTTGAAAAAAAAAAAAAAAAAAATAAGAACCCTTAGAAGAACAATAGGGCCTTCGCCCTTTTGGGCTCGGGCCCTAATAAACGGAGCAGATTCAATAGGGTCCTCACACCATCGGTGCTCGGGCCCTAATTAAAGCTGCAAGCAGCGATGAACGGGCCCTCGCACACGGGCTCACCGCCGACCGGTGGCTTTAGGAACACAGCAAACGGTGGGCAGTATGCTTTTAATACAGTAAATGTAGGAAAAATAGATCAAAGTCACTTAAATGTGCCAAACTTCCTGCTGCCAGCTGGTGGCGCTATGCCTATAACTGATTATTGGCATGTAGATGTGTTCAGGCCAGCACTTTGATCAAACATATGAAGTTTGGTGCAGATTGACCTTGGTATGTGTGAGTTAGTGCAAGATATGATATATCCTGCTGCCAATAGGTGGCGCTATAATAATATCTGTATATTGGCCTTTAGATGTCTTCAGGCCAGGACTCTTACCAAACATGTGAAGTTTGAGGCAGATCGGACATTTTATGGCTGAGTTATAACAACTTTTATGTCCATGGCGAAACATCAAACTTTGTCAGGCCGCCACGGACACGCCCTTTAACGAAAACTCAAGATCTTCACAATTTAACATCTCTAAGGCCTCGAGATCAGACTGACCAAATATAATGTTGATATCATTAAATCTCTAGGAGGAGTTTGGTACAAGTCATTTCCTATTGCCAACAGATGGCGCTGTGATTATAATAGAATATAGGCCTTCAGATTGGTTCAGGCCAGGACTCTTATCGAACATGTGAAGTTTGAGGCAAATCGGACATTTTATGGCTGAGTTATAACAAGTTTTATATCCATGGCGAGACCACGAAATTTGCCAGGTCGCCACGGACACACCCTTCAACGAAAACTCAAGATCTTCGCAATTTAACATCATTAAGGCCTTTATATTAGACTGACAGATTTTGGTGTTGATCTGATTAAATCTTTTGGAGGAGTTTGTTGCAGAGTACAGCATGACACTTCCTGGTGCCAGCAGGTGGCGCTATGAGTAAAACTGAATATGGGCATGTAGATGTCATCAGGTCAGGAGTGTTATCACACATGTGAAGTTTGGGGCAGATCGGGCATTTTATGCCTGAGTTATAGCAACTTCCTTTTTCATGGCGAAGCATCGAAATTTGCCAGGCCGCCACGGACACGCCCTCCGATGAAAACTCTAGATCTTCGCAATTTAATGTCACAAAAGGCTTTATATTAGACTCACCAAATTTGCCGTTGATCCGAATAAATCTCTAGGAGGAGTTCGTTCAAGTATGACGCCTGAAAATGGCAAAAATTACACAAATTTTGCTAAGAAAATTAAAAATAACCGACTTCCTGTTGGGTGTCAAATTTTGCTCCAAGAGGCTTTTTTGTAGGTATTGGTGAGCTAGATGTGTGTACCGATTTTCGTGCATGTACGTGAATCACAACTGAAAGCGCACACCGCGGAACGTGTAAAGGTGGCGCTATCGAGCCATTTTGCCACACCCACTTCTGCAACCCATATCAGACGTAAATTTTCGCCAGGTCTGATGTGTGTGCGAAGTTTCATGAGTTTTCAGGTATGTCTAAGCCCTCAAAAATGCGATTCATTTTGGAGAAGAATAATAATAATAATAATTAAAGCTGCAAGCAGCGATGAACGGGCCCTCGCACACGGGCTCACCGCCGACCGGTGGCTTTTGGAACACAGCTAATGGTGGGCAGTATGCATTTAATCCGGTAAAAATAGGAAAAATTATGTCAAAGTCACTTAAATGTGTCAAATTTCCTGCTGCCAGCTGGTGGCGCTATGCCTATAACTGACTATTGGCATGTAGATGTGTTCAGGCTGGCACTTTCATCAAACATATGAAGTTTGGTGCAGATTGACCTTGGTATGTTTGAGTTAGTGAAAGATATGATATATCCTGCTGCCAACAGGTGGCGCTATGATAATATCTGAATATTGGCCTTTAGGTGTCTTCAGGCCAGGACTCTTACAAAACCTGTGAAGTTTGAGGCAGATCGGACATTTTATGGCTGAGTTATAACAACTTCTATGTACATGGCGAAACATCAAACTTTGTGACGCCGCCACGGACACGCCCTTTAACGAAAACTCAAGATCTTCACAATTTAACATCTCTAAGGCCTCTAGATCAGACTGAGCAAATATAAAGTTGATATCATTAAATCTCTAGGAGGAGTTTGCTACAAGTCATTTCCTGTTGCCAACAGGTGGCGCTGTGATTATAATAGAATATTGGCCTTCAGATTTGTTCAGGCCAGGACTCTTATCGAATATGTGAAGTTTGAGGCAAATCGGGCATTTTATGGCTGAGTTATAACAAGTTTTACATCCATGGCGAGACCTCGAAATTTGTCAGGCCGCCACGGACACGCCCTTCAACGAAAACTCAAGATCTTCGCAAATAAACATCATTAAAGCCTTTATATTAGACTGACCGATTTTGGTGTTGATCTGTATAAATCTCTAGGAGGAGTTTGTTGCAGAGTACAGCATGACACTTCCTGTTGCCAGCAGGTGGCGCTATGACTATAACTGAATATGGACATATAGATGTCATCAGGTCAGGAGTGTTATCACACATGTGAAGTTTGGGGCAGATCGGACATTTTATGCCTGAGTTATAACAACTTCCTTTTTCATGGCGAAGCATCGAAATTTGTCAGGCCACCACGGACACGCCCTCTGATGAAAACTCTAGATCTTCGCAATTTAACGTCACAAAGGGCTTTAGATTAGACTCAGCAAATTTGGCGTTGATCCGAATAAATCTCTAGGAGGAGTTCGTTCAAGTATGACGCCTGAAAATGGCAAAAATGACACAAAATTTGCTGAGAAAATGAACAATAACTGACTTCCTGTTGGGTTTCGGATTTTATCTCAAGAGGCTTTTTTGTAGGTATTGGTGTGTTACATATGTGTACCGATTTTTGTGCATGTACGATAATCACAGCTGAATGCGCACATCGCGGAACGTGTAAAGGTGGCGCTATTGAGCCATTTTGCCACACCCTCTTCTGCAACCCATATCAGACGTCCATTTTCGCCAGGTCTGATGTGTGTGCAAAGTTTCGTTAGTTTTCGGGTATGTTTAGGCCCTCAAAAATGCGATTCATTCCGGATAAGAATAATAATAATAAGAAACGGAGCAGATCCAATAGGGTCCTCACACCATCGGTGCTCGGGCCCTAATAATAATAAACGAAGCAGATCCAATAGGGTCCTCACACCATCGGTGCTCGGGCCCTAATAATAATAATAATAATAATAATAAACGAAGCAGATCCAATAGGGTCCTCACACCATCGGTGCTCGGGCCCTAATTAATGCTGCGAGCAGCGATGAACGGGCCCTCGCACCTGGGCTCACCGCTGACCGGTGGCTTCAGGAAATCAGCAAACGGTGGACAGTATGCTTTTAATACAGTAAATATAGAAAAAATATGTCATAAGTCATTTAAATGTGCCAAACTTGCCGCTGCCAGCTGGTGGCGCTATGCCTATAACTGATTATTGGCATGTAGATGTGTTCAGGCCAGCACTATTATCAAACATATGAAGTTTGGTGCAGATTGACCTTGGTATGTTTGAGTTAGTGAAAGATATGATATATCCTGCTGCGAACAGGTGGCGCTATGATAATATCTGAATATTGGTCTTTAGGTGTCTTCAGGCCAGGACTCTTACCAAACCTGTGAATTTTGTGGCAGATCAGACATTTTATGGCTAAGTTATAACAACTCAATGAAAACTCAAGATCTTCACAATTTAACATCTCTAAGGCCTCAAGATCAGACTGACCAAATATAATGTTGATTTAATTAAATGCAATCAATTCAAGGACTTCAGATAATGCCAACTGTGAACCAATATGCTAAATTTTCCCTATACTCTGATGATGATGATAAGAACATGATTCATGATGATAACAAAATGTTATTATTGCTTCCTTTACGTCCACCACTTCTGCTTAAATGTCATTGTTACCTATCTGTACAATTTTTGTGTGGATATTGCTTTGCTGGTGACTCCTGTTATAAGACATCACTCTTAAGCGCTACATAACTAAGAATCAATAAGGAAGACGGTGCCCAGTTGGCACATGCATTCAAAGTAACCCTCTGCTAGTTTGGATTTTAAGTTTACAGAATTGAAAGGGTTAGACTTTAAAATCAACACACAGACACATACACACAAAATATAAAATGTTGCCATTCAGTTTTATTTGTTAGCATTAACTATATTAGTTAACATGACCAATAAATAAATAGCATTTATTAATGTTAATTAATATTAAGCTAAAAAAGTATTCATATATAGTTTATGTACTGTGAATTAACATGAACATGAACACAGTTCATGTGGGTGTACAGCAATACACAATAAAGTGCTCTATAAACGCTTCATTCTTTCAAAATATCTTTAAAAACAAGTTGAGTATTGAAAGGGGCGATATATATATATATATATATATATATATATATATATATATATATATATATATATAAAACTCATCTTAAAATTGTATAATTTTCAGATGTTTTGAACAGATAACAGCAAAGCTTGTTTTGTTGTCCAAGTTTGTCTTGAAATTGTTAATTTAAATTTTATATTCAATAAATAACACTATGAAAATAAATGTCTATCAATGAAGATAAATCGCTAATGCTAAAAGTTGCATTTTTCTCAATCTTTTGCTATGTGACTGAATAGGACAAGTTCATGGTATAGTTCAGTAAAAAATAAAAAAATAAAAAAACAACAACTTCAAAATACAAACAATGAAAGACTTAGTGACCCTTTATATTTTCTCAAAATATCAGACTCTCAAAGATCAGACGTATTTATTTTGATTACACTATATATATATGTGCATTTCTCAAAGATGGTCTATAGCAAGATAGCATGTTTCACTCTCTATCTCTCTCTCCCTCTCTCCCTTTCACCCCTCCCCCCTTTAGCCACTCTAACTGTCATTCTGCGGTGACTGAACACAGACAGTCAGGCAGAGTGAGGTTGCTGAGTTCTTTTTTTAATTTTCTTTAATTCATAGAAGCTTGTATAAATTTTTTATTTCCAGCACTTGCTCAAAATGATTAGATCTCTGTGTGAAAAAAGTTTTAAAGAGTTTGGATGCTGCACTTTAAAGATATAAAAATATTTTTTACTATATCTTTAAAAAATCACCACGTCCACACCGTTCAAGATAACCAAAATCCGCTCGCAATTTAACATCTTCAGAATCTTCTCTTCATGTTAAAAAAGTTTGGTGTGAATACCTTGATGTTCTCAGAAGTAGTGTGAATTTGTTTACAGCCTGATTTTTCAAAAAATCCACATTCAAATCAAAATAGCTGGCTTCCTGTTGGTCTTAGCTAATGAGTTTGATTTAGAAAGTTGTCCAGATTGATGAGATTAATATATGTACAGAGTTTGGTGACTGTAGGAAAAACTAACCCCCCAACTTTTGTCAAAAGATGGCGCTATAGAGTGCCTGCTCCACGCCCATTTATGACCTTTTGCCAGTGTCTAACTATCATTAATATTGATGTGTGTGTTGAGTTTCATGTAATTCTAAGCATGTTATCTGCCTCGAAAAGACAGGAATCTAATTTTAAAGTTTGACATGTTGCCATGGCAACAGCATTCGATTTATCATCGACCCCTTTACATATTCTTATCGGCCGTGTTTTGACATGATTTTGATGAAGTTTAAAGAAAATCGAGTAAAATTAAAGCTGCAAGCAGCGTTGACCGGGCCCTCGCCGTCTGGCAGTCGCCATCCCGATAGCATCAGGAAAACGGTGCCCAGTTGGCACATGCATTCACAGTAACCCTTTGGACTAACACTAACTGTCTCCCCTCCTGTCTGACTCTTTCTCTTGCCACCCATCCCCCCTCCTTACACTCAGCCACTTACCACACAAACACACACATAGAGTGCAGAGCAGAGTGAGATCAGATATGTTTTTTAATTTTCTTTCATTCGTGGAGTTTTGTATAATTATGAAATGAACTGTGTTTAATCAGAATGAATAGTTATTTGTATGAAAAAAGTTTCAAAGAGTTAGGATGCTGCACTTTAAATATATAATAAATCATTGAAAATTGAAAATGGAAAATGAAATTCTAGGCACGATATCTGCCTCACAAACACAGGAAACAAATATTTGAATGTATTTTGTATTTTTATTTATTTGCCATGGCAGCAGCATTTGATGCATCAGGGACGCCTTTACAGACTCTCATCGGCCGTGTTTTTACATCATTCTGATGAAGTTTGAAGAAAATCGAATACAAATATATTGTTCGTTGTTCGTTCGTGTGTTAGTTCATTAACCATTGTTAACAAAAGAGACCCTATTTTAAATAGTTACCATGTTTTATGATCTACAACCATTTTTAAATATTATTTTAATGATCTATAAGCATCTGTGAAATAATTATAAACAAATTTATTAAAAATAAATACATATTAACTTAGTTGATGTATTTGTTTCTCATTCTAATTAAGTGAACTGAGCAGTATAGTGTCATACTTATAAGATTTTTTATTCTATCAGTGAGATTGTATATATGTATATAAATCATATAAGTTTTCCTTAAAAGATTAATAAAAGATTTTAATGCTCTTTAAGCACCTATACAAAATAATTATGTAAAAGTACACTGACAGTACAGTATATATAAACTGATTCTATGGATTATTTTCATTCTTATACACTGAGAATGAGCTAAATAGCATTATTGTTCAAACGATTCCTTATCTTATGAGGACCTCTAGTGTTCATCCCTGGTACTAGAGCTTTAATCTGACAAATTTATATGACACTTTTAATGTTTTTGGGGCCTCTGAGCATGATAACCTTTTGAAACTACACGTATTTCCTAAGAATTTCTTGTTCTTTATATGTAAAAAGTTTTGATGAGTTAGAATAATGCAATTTAAAGATATATGGAAATAACTCTTCATCTTTTTTACTGTTACTTTCATAAATCACCACATCAACACCGTTCAAGATATCCCAAAGCCGTTCACATTTTAACATCTTCAGTATCTTGGCATCATGTTGACAAAGTTTGGTGTGAACTGTCTGATTCTGCTATGAGTGATATGAATTTATTCACAGCTATATTTTTCCAAAAATCCACATTCAAATCAAAATAGCTGACTTCCTGTTGGTCGTAGCTAATGGGTATAAATTTTTTGCAAAAAAAATCTGGTGATCAAAAATGATTAGGCTGTAGTTAAGAACTGTTAGTTTTATGGACAGTTAGAATGTTTTGTATATGCAGACAAGGGCTTTATGATGGGCCTGATTTGAATTTAGAAAAATGTTTTATTTCTTAAACATGTTTGAAGTTCTTAATAGATTTCACTGTTGCACATTTAGTCTTTTTATTTTTTTACAGTAATGTACATTTTGCAGTTTGTTTACATGGTGTACATTGGATGCACATATTTATGACTTCTTGTTACAGTATTCATTTAAAATAAAAGTTGTTTAAAATAAACAACTGTGTGCACCCTATTATTAATGTAGATGTGTATTTCAGTAATACACTTAAGTAGGGGAGTTTTAAGTTACCAGCATTTATATCAAAATATGGATCCCATGTCTGCAAAACTAACATTTTAAATGAAATATTGATAGCTAATCGATATCGAATCGAATTGAATCGAAACCATAAAAATAAGAATCGAATCGAATTGCTAAATTGGTCACAATACCCAGCCCTAATTCACATCCTAATGAATAAACAACCAAGAGTTTAAATATTCCCTTCTATCTCCTCCTCTCTGACTCTCTCTTTCCACCCATCCCCCCTCCCCACTCTCACCCTAACACTCAACAAACACACACCCACTTACCACGCACACACATAAGTGCAGAGCAGAGAGGGATCAGATTTGTTTTTTAATTTTCATTAATTCATAGATCTTTGTATAATTATGAAATGAACGGTGTCTGATCAGAATGACTAGTAGTCTGTATGAAAAAAGTTTCAAAGACTTTGGATGCTGCACTTTAAAGATATAATAAAATTACGGCTATCTTTTTTTACTCCGATTTCAATCAATCACCACATCAACACCGTTCAAGATATCCTAAATCTGCTCGCAATTTAGCATCTTCAGAATGTTGGCATCATGTCAAAAAAGTTTGGTGTGAATTGGTTGGTTTTCCCGAGAGAAGTATATAAAATTCCACAGCCTGATTTTTCCAAATATCCACATTCAAATCAAAATAGCTGACTTCCTGTCGATCGTAGCTAATGGGTGTAAATTAGAAATGTTTCTGGCTTGATGAGATCAATATATGTACCGAGTTTGGTGACTGTAGGACAAACTAAACCCCCAACTTTTGTCAAAAGGTGGCGCTATGGAGCGCCTGCTCCACACCCATTTATGGGCTTTTATCAGTGTCTAAATATCATTAATACAGATGTGTGTGTGAAGTTTCATGAAATTCTGAGTATTTTAAGTGGCTCCAAAACACAAAAAGCTAAAGTTAAAGTTTGATACGTTGCCATGGCAACATGATAAAAGTTATCGATAATACAATTCACAGATTCTCATTGGCCATGTTTCAACATTATTGAGATGAAGTTTGAAGCAAATTGAGTAAAATTAAGAGGTTGATTTAAAAGCATTTAGAAAATGTTGCGCTTTGTGCTGCCAGTTGGTGGCGCTATAACTTTGACTCCTAATAGTCACATCTCTGTGATCGGCATCATAAGATGAACAAACTGCTGAAGTTTGGTCAAAATCAGACAAAGTGTGTTAAAGTTATTAGACACTTCCTGTTTCTCATTTCTCGCCATAACTTTGTCGCCCCGCCACGGCCAAACCGTTCGAGATATCAAAAATCCCCTGGCAATTTTGCGTCCCCAATGTCTTGAGATCATGCTGACCGAGTTTGGTGGCCATCGGTGGAAAGGTCTAGGAGGAGTATTTCAAATTCCATTGCATGCGCTTTTTAGACATCCCTGAATAGCTGACTTCCTGTAGGGTGAAGCACTGACTTTGAGCATGAAAGTTTTTCAGCCCGATGAGGTCTATATGTGTATGAATTTTGATAACTGTAGGTCAACCGGTGTGCGCTCCAGAGTCCCTCAAATGTATTTTTTTTTCATGCTGTGCCACGCCCCCCCCAGGTGACCCCCCCATGTCAAAGTTGGTCCGGCCCTGATGGCCGCAGGTTCCAATGTGTGTGCAAAGTTTCAAGAGTTTTCGTGTATGTTAAGGGCCCCGAAATTACCCAAAACATTGATGAAATAATAATAATAATTAAAGCTGCAAGCAGCGTTGACCGGGCCCTCGCCGTCTGGCAGTCGCCATCCCAATAGCATCAGGAAAACGGTGCCCAGTTGGCACATGCATTCACAATAACCCTTTGGACTAACCCTAACTGTCTCTCCTCCTGTCTGACTCTTTCTCTTACCACCCATCCCACCTCCTTACACTCAGCCACTTACCACACAAACACACACATAGAGTGCAGAGCAGAGTGAGATCAGATTTGTTTTTTAATTTTCTTTCATTCGTGGAGTTTTATATAATTATTAAATGAACTGTGTTTAATCAGAATGAATAGTTATTTGTATGAAAAAAGTTTCAAAGAGTTAGGATGCTGCACTTTAAATATATAATAAATCATTGAAAATTGAAAATGGGAAATGAAATTCTAGGCACGCTATCTGCCTCAAAAACACAGGAAACAAATATTTGAATGTATTTTTTATTTTTATTTATTTGCCATGGCAACAGCATTTGATGCATCAGGGGCGCCTTTACAGACTCGGCCGTGTTTTTACATTATTCTGATGAAGTTTGAATAAAATCGAGTACAAATATATTGTCCGTTGTTCGTTCGTGTTTGTTAGTTCATTAAACAATGTTAACAAAAGAGACCCTATTTTAAATAGTTACCATGTTTTATGATCTACATCCATTTTTTTATATTATTTTAATGATCTATAAGCATCTGTGAAATAATTATAAACAAATATATTAAAAATAAATACATATTTACTTAGTTGATGTATTTGTTTCTCATTCTAATTAAGTGAACTGAGCAGTATAGTGTCATACTTATAATATTTTTTATTCTATCAGTGAGATTGTATATATGTATATAAATCATATAATTTTTCCTTAAAAGATTAAAAAAAGATTTTAATGCTCTTTAAGCACCTATACAAAATAATTATGTAAAAGTACACTGACAGTACAGTCTATATCAACTGATTCTATGGATTATTTTCATTCTTATACACTGAGAATGAGCTAAATAGCATTAGAGGTCAAACGATTCCTTATCTTATGAGGACCTCTAGTGTTCATCCCTGGTATTAGAGCTTTAATCTGACAAATTTATGTGACACTTTTAATGTTTTTGGGGCCTCTGAGCATGATAACATTTTGAAACTACACGTATTTCCTAAGAATTTCTTGTTCTTTATATGTAAAAAGTTTTGATGAGTTAGAATAATGCAATTTAAAGATATATGAAAATAACTCTTCATCTTTTTTATTGTTACTTTCATAAATCACCACATCAACACCGTTCAAGATGTCCCAAAGCCGTTCACAATTTAACATCTTCAGTATCTTGGCATCATGTTGACAAAGTTTGGTGTGAACTGTCTGATTCTGCTATGAGTGATATGAATTTATTCACAGCTATATTTAAAAACACAGGAAACAAATGTTAAAGTTTGACATGTTGCCATGGCAACAGCATTTGATGTATCAAGGACCCCTTCACAGATTCTCATCGGCCGTGTTTTGATATTATTCTGATGAAGTTTGAAGCAAATTGAGTAAAATTAAGAGGTTGATTTAAAAGCGTTTTGCAAGCAACACACTTCCTGCTGCCAGTTGGTGGCGCTATAACTTTGACTCATAATAGTCACATCTCTGTGATCGGTATCATACGACGAACAAACTGCTTAAGTTTGGTCAAAATCAGATAAAGTGTGTCAAAATTATTAGACATTTCCTGTTTCTCATTTCTCGCCATAATTTGTCGCCCTGCCACGGCCAAACCGTTCGAGATAGCAAAAATCCCCTGGCAATTTTGCATTCCCAATATCTTGAGATCATGTTGACCGAGTTTGGTGGCCATCGGTGGAAAGGTCTAGGAGGAGTATTTCAAATTCCACAGCTTGATTTTTCCAAAAATCCATATTTAAATAAAAATAGCTGACTTCCTGTTGGTCGTAGCTAATGGGTGTAAATTAGAAAGTTGTCCGGCTTGATGAGTCCAATATATGTACCGAGTTTGGTGACTGTAGGACAAAGTAACCCCCCAACTTTTGTCAAAAGGTGGCGTTATGGAGCGCCTGCTCCACGCCCATTTATGGGCTTTTATCAGTGTTTAACTGTCATTAATACAGATGTGTGTGTTGAGTTTCATGAAATTCTAAGCATTTTAAGTGGCTCAAAAACACAAAAAACTAAAGTTAAAGTTTGACACGTTGCCATGGCAACATGATAAAAGTTATGGATAACGCCCTTCACAGATTCTTATCGGTCGTGTTTTGACATTATTGTGATGAAGTTTGAAGCAAATTGAGTAAAATTAAGAGGCTGAGTTTAAAGCGTTTCAAAAACGTCACGCTTTCTGCTGCCAGTTGGTGGCGCTATAACTTTGACTCATAATAGTCACATCTCTGTGATCGGCATCAGACGGTGAACAAACTGCTGAAGTTTGGTCAAAATCAGACAAAGTATGTCAAAGTTATTAGGCACTTCCTGTTTCTCATTTCTCGCCATAAATTTGTCGCCCCGTCACGGTCAAACCGTTCGAGATATCAAAAATTCCCTGGCAATTTTGCGTCCCCAATGTCTTGAGATCATGCTGACTGAGTTTGGTGGCCATCGGTGGAAAGGCCTAGTAGGAGTATTTCAAATTCCATTGCATGCACTTTTTAGACATCCCTGAATAGCCGACTTCCTGTTTGGCGAAGCATGGACTATGAGTGTGAAATTTGTTCGGCCCGATGAGGTCTATATGTGTATGAATTTTGATGACTGTAGGTCAAACGTTGTGCGCTCCAGAGCCCTTCAAAAGTCGCAATTTTTAACGCTGTGCCATGCCCCCCCCAGGTGACCCCCCCATGTCAAAGTCTGTCCGGCCCTGATGGCCGCAGGTTCCAATGTGTGTGCAAAGTTTCAAGAGTTTTCGTGTATGTTAAGGCCCCCGAAATCCCCCAAAACATTGAAAAAAAAAAAAAAATAATAATAATAATAATAATAATAATAATTAAAGCTGCAAGCAGCGATGGTAGGGCCCTCGCACTCGGGCTCACCGCCGATCGGTGGCGAATGGTGGGCACTATGCTATTAACACAGAAAATGTAGGAGGAATATGTCAAAGTCATTGATATGTGCCAATCTTCCTTCTGCCAGCTGGTGGCGCTATGCCTATAACTGAATATTGGCATGCAGATGTGTTCAGGCCAGTGCTTTTATCAAACATATGAAGTTTGGTGAAGCTTGAACATGGCATGCTTGAGTGTAAGTCATGACATATCCTGCTGCCAACAGGTGGCGCTATTACAAAATATTGGCTTTTAGATGTCTTCAGGCCAGGACTATTGGCAAACATGTCAAGTTAGGTGCAAATTGTACATTGCATGCTTAAGTTAGTGTAAAACAAGTAATTTGCTGTTTCCAGCTGGTGGCGCTATGACTATAACTAAATATTGGCATGTAAATGTATTCAGGCCAAGACTCTTATCAAACATATTAAGTTTGGGGCTGATTGGACATTGCATGCCTGAGTTACAGTAACTTCCTGTTTCATTGCATTAAGAGTATGCTTTAGCACTTAGCTAAATGTTGCTAACATGTTTCTAGCATGTTGCTACCCTATTTAACACTTGTTGATATTTTTAAAATGTTGCTGGGCATCCACAACAGTATTAAACATGTGACTTCCTGTTGCCAGCAGGTGGCACTATGACTATAACTGAATATGGGCATGGGCTTGTGTTCAGACCAGGACTCTTATCAAACATATTAAGCTTGGGTCAGATTGGACATTGTATGCATGAGTTACACTTATTTTTCTTTGTATTAATATCATGCTTTAGCTCTCAGCTAAGTGTTGCTAGCATGTTTTAACAAGATTCTAGCATGATGCTAGCCTATTTAAAACTTGCTGACGCTTTTTATTATGTTGCTAGAAGTCCGTAACACCATTAAACGTCACTTCCTGTTGTCAGCAGGTGGCGCTGTGACTATAACTGAATATGGGCATGTATATATCTTCAGGCCAGGACTCTTATCAAACGTGAAGTTTGGGGCTGATTGGACATTGCATGTCTGAGTTACAGTAACTTCCTGTTTTATGTCTTTAACAACATGCTTTAGCACTAAGTAAGTGTTGCTAGCATGTTTGAGTACGTTTTAAACTAGTTTAGCACTCAATGGCTTTTTTAGTGTGTTGCTAATAGTGTGTCACAGTGTTAAACATGTCACTTCCTGTTGACAGTAGGTGGCGCTATAACTATAACTGAATATTGGCATGTAGATATCTTCAGGCCAGGACTGTTATCAATCATGTGAAGTTTGGGGCTGATTGGACATTGCATGCCTGAGTTACAGTAACTTCCTGTTTCATTGCATTAAGAGTATGCTTTAGCACTTAGCTAAATGTTGCTAACATGTTATAGCATGTTTCTAGCATGTTGCTACCCTGTTTAACAGTTGTTGAATTTTTTTAAAATGTTGCTAGGCATCCACAACAGTATTAAACATGTGGCTTCCTGTTACCAGCTGGTGGCGCTATGACTATAACTGAATACGGGCATGGGAGTGTGTTTAGGCCAGGATTCTTATCAAACATGTTAAGTTTGGGGCTGATTGGACATTGTATGCCTGAGTTAGAGTAACTTCCTGTTTCATTGTATTATTAGCATGCTTTAGCATATTAGCTAAGTGTTGCTAGCATGCTTTATTATTTTTGTAGCATGTTGAATATTAAGTTTGGGTCAGATTCAACATTATATACATGAGTTACAGCAATTTCCTTTTGTATTTGTATTAATAGCATGCTTTAGCTCTTAGCTAAGTGTTGCTAGCATGTTTTAGCATGTTTGTAGCATGTTGCTAGCCTATTTAAGACTTGTTAACGCTTTTCAATATGTTTCTAGGAGTCCGTAACAGTGTTAAACATGTCATTTCCTGTTGTCAGCAGGTGGCGCTATGACTATAACTGAATATGGGCATTGACGTGTGTTCAGGACCGGACTGTCATCAAACATGTGAAGTTTGAGGCAGATCGGACATCGTATGCCTGAGTTATAGCAACTTCCTTTTTCATGGCAAAACATCAAAGTTTGTCCGGCCGCCACGGACACGCCCTTCGACGAAAACTCTAAAGCTTCGCAATTTAACATCGCAAAGGCCTTATGATGACACTCAGCAAATTTGAAGATGATCGGATAAAAACTGTAGGAGGAGTTCGTTAAAGTATGAGGCCTGAAAATGGCAAAAACTGCACAAAAATCGTACAGGAAATTCAATATAACGGACTTCCTGTTGGGTTTCGGATGTTGCACCAGGAGACTTTTTTGTAGGTATTGGTGTGTTACATATGTGTACCGAGTTTCGTACATGTACGTGAAACGTAGCTCGAGGGGCACTCCGTTGAAATTTTATAGGTGGCGCTATCGAGCCATTTTGCCACACCCACTTTTGAAAACCATATCAGATGTAAATTTTCGCCAGGTCTGATGCGTGTGCAAAGTTTCGTGAGTTTTCGGGCATGTTTAGGCCCTCAAAAAGACTTTTCATTTTGGAGAAGAAGAAGAAGAAGAAGAATAATAATAAACGGAGCAATTCCAATAGGGTCCTCGCACTGTAGTGCTCGGGCCCTAATAATAATAAACGGAGCAGATCCAATAGGGTCCTCACACCATCGGTGCTCGGGCCCTAATAATAATAAACGGAGCAGATTCAATAGGGTCCTCACACCATCGGTGCTCGGGCCCTAATAATAAACGGAGCAGATTCAATAGGGTCCTCACACCATCGGTGCTCGGGCCCTAATTAAAGCTGCAAGCAGCGATGAACGGGCCCTCGCACCCGGGCTCACCGCCGACCGGTGGCTTTAGGAAAACAGCAAATGGTGGGTAGTATGCTTTTAATACATTAAAAATAGGAGAAATATGTCAAAGTCACTTAAATGTGCCAAACTTCCTGCTGCCAGCTGGTGGCGCTATGCCTATAACTGATTATTGGCATGTAGATGTGTTTAGGCCAGCACTTTCATCAAACATATGAAGTTTGGTGCAGATTGACCTTGGTATGTGTGAGTTAGTGCAAGATATGATATATCCTGCTGCCAATAGGTGGCGCTATAATAATATCTGTATATTGGCCTTTAGGTGTCTTCAGGCCAGGACTCTTACCAAACCAGTGAAGTTTGAGGCAGATCGGACATTTTATGGCTGAGTTATAACAACTTATATGTCTATGGCGAAACATCAAACTTTGTCATGCCGCCACAGACACGCCCTTTAACGAAAACTCAAGATCTTCACAATTTAACATCTCTAAGGCCTCTAGATCAGAATGGCCAAATATAATGTTGACATCATTAAATCTCTAGGAGGAGTTTGATACAAGTCATTTCCTGTTGCCAACAGGTGGCGCTGTGATTATAATAGAATATTGGCCTTCAGATGTGTTCAGGCCAGGACTCTTATCGAATATGTGAAGTTTGAGGCAAATCGGACATTTTATGGCTGAGTTATAACAAGTTTTATATCCATGGCGAGACCTCGAAATTTGTCAGGTCGCCACGGACACGCCCTTTACCGAAAACTCAAGATCTTCACAATTTAACATCGCTAAGGCCTTTATATTAGACTGACCGATTTTGGTATTGATCTGTATAAATCTCTAGGAGGAGTTGATTGAAGAGTACAGCATGACACTTCCTGTTGCCTGCAGGTGGCGCTATGACTATAACTGAATATGGGCATGTAGATGTCTTCAGGTCAGGAGTGTTATCACACATGTGAAGTTTGGGACAGATCGGACATTTTATGGCTAAGTTATAGCAACTTCCTTTTTCATGGCGAAACATCGAAATTTGCGAGGCCGCCACGGACACGCCCTCCGATGAAAACTCTAGATCTTCACAATTTAACGTCACAAAGGGCTTTAGATTAGACTCACCAAATTTGCTGTTGATCTGAATAAATCTCTAGGAGGAGTTCGTTCAAGTACGACGCCTGAAAATGGCAAAAATGACACAAATTTTGTTGAGAATATTAATATTAACCGACTTCCTGTTGGGTTCCGGATTTTGCTCCAAGAGGCTTTTTTGTAGGTATTGGTGTGTTACATGCGTGTACCGATTTTTGTGCATGTACGATAATCACAGCTGAATGCGCACACCGCGAAACGTGTAAAGGTGGCGCTATTGAGCCATTTTGCCACACCCACTTCTGCAACCCATATCAGACGTCCATTTTCGCCAGGTCTGATGTGTGTGCAAAGTTTAGTTAGTTTTCGGGTATGTTTAGGCCCTCAAAAATGTGATTCATTCCGGATAAGAAGAATAATAATAATAATAATAATAATAATAAACGGAGCAGATTCAATAGGGTCCTCACACCATCGGTGCTCGGGCCCTAATAATAATCCTTAGAAAAACAATAGGGCCTTCGCCCTTTTGGGCTCGGGCCCTAATAATCCTTAGAAAAACAATAGGGCCTTCGCCCATTCTGGGCTCGGGCCCTAATTAAGAGGCTGATTTCAAAGGATTTTGAAAATGACACACTTCCTGCTCCCAGTTGGTGGCGCTATAACTTTGACTCATAATAGTTACATTTATGGAATCGGCATCATACAACGAACAAACTGGTGAAGTTTCATCAGAATCAGGCAATGTGTGCAACAGTTATTAGACACTTCCTGTTTCTCATTTCTCGCCATAACTTTGTCGCCTTGCCACAGCCAAACCGTTCGAGATATCAAAAATCCCCTCGCAATTTAGCGTCCCCAATGTCTTGAGATCATGCTGACCGAGTTTGGTGACAACCTATGGAAACCCTGGGAGGAGTACGTTAAATTCCAGAGCATGCGCTTTTTACACAGCCCTAAATATCTCACTTCCTGTTGCGTTCAGCCCATGACATAGAATACAAAAGTTTTTCAGCTCGATGAGTTCTATATGTGTACCGAGTTTCATATGTGTACGTTCAAGTATGTGTGCTATATGGCCCTCAAAATTCCAGGGGGCGCCGTAGAGTCCCCTTGCCACGCCCCGGTACCAGCCTCTGTGGCGTCCTGAAGGCCGCAGATTCCGACGTGTGTGCAAATTTTCAAGAGTTTTTGAGCATGTTAAGACCCCCTTAAGTGCCCGGAAGGTTAACAAAAAAAAAAAATTAAAGCTGCAAGCAGCGATGAACGGGCCCTCGCACCCGGGCTCACCGCCGACCGGTGGCTTTAGGAAAACAGCAAACGGTGGGCAGTATGCTTTTAATACAGTAAATATATGAGAAATATGTCATAAGTCATTTAAATGTGCCAAACTTCCCATTGGCAGCTGGTGGCGCTATGCCTATAAATGGCATGTAGATGTGTTCAGGCCAGCACTATTATCAAACATATGAAGTTTGGTGCAGATTGACCTTGGTATGTTCAAGTTAGTGAAAGATATGATATATCCTGGTGTCAACAGGTGGCGCTATGATAATATCTGAATATTGGCCTTTAGGTGTCTTCAGGCCAGGACTCTTACCAAACCTCTGAAGTTTGAGGCAGATCAGACATTTTATGGCTGAGTTATTACACCTATGTCCATGGCGAAACATCAAACTTTGTCAGGCCGCCACGGACACGCCCTTTACTGAAACTCAAGATCTTCACAATTTAACATCTCTAAGGCCTCTAGATCAGACTGACCAAATATAATGTTGATTTCATTAAATGTCTAGGAGGAGTTTACTATAAACCTAATCCCCTGCAAGGACTTCAGATAATGCCAACTGTGAACCAAATGTGAACATTTTCCCTATATTCTGATGATGATGATAAGAACATGTAATTCATGATGATAACAAAATGTTATTATTGCTTGCATTACATTCACCACTTCTGCTTAAATCGTTACCTATCTGTACAATTTGTATGTGGATATTGCTTTGCTGGTGACTCCTGTTATAAGACATCACTCTTAAGCGCTACATAACTAAGAATCAATTAGGAAAACGGTGCACAGTTGGCAAATGCATTCACAGTAACCCTCTGCTAGTTTGGATTTTAAGTTTACTGAATTGAAAGGGTTACACTTTAAAATCAACACAGAGACACATACACACAATATATAAAATGTTGCCATCCAGTTTCATTTGTTAACATTAACTATATTAGTTAACATGAACAATAATTAAATAGCATTTATTAATGTTAATTAATATTAAGCTAAAAAAAAAAGTATTCATATATTGTTTAAAGGTAAATTAGTATCTTTTAGTTTATGTACTGTGAATTAACATGAACATGAACACAGTTCATGTGGGTGTACAGCAATACACAATAAAGTGCTCTATAAACGCTTAATTCTTTCAAAATATCTTTAAAAATCAAGTTGAGTGTTTTAATGGGGCGATATATATATAACTGATCTTCAAATTATGGTTTTCGGATGTTTTGAACAGATAACAGCAAAGTTTGTTTTGTTGTCAAAGTTTGTCTTGAAATTTTTAATTATTATAATTTTATATTCAATAAATAACACTATGAAAATATTGTCTATAATGAAGATAAATCACTCATGCTTAAAAGTTGTATTTTTCTTAATCTTTTGCTATGTGACTGAATAGGACAAGTTCATGGTACAGCTCAGTAAAAATAAATAAAAAACAACAACTGCAAAATACAAACAATGAAAGATTTAATGACCCTTTATATTTTCTCAAAATATCAGACATATTTATGTCGATTACGCTACAGCAATGTGCATCTTCCTCAAAGATGGTCTTAAGCAAAACAGCATGTTCCACTGGTCTCTCTCCCTTTCACCCCTCCCCCCTTCAGTCACTCTTCAGTGACTCAATGGTGACTGAACACAGACAGGCACAGGCAGAGTGACAGCAGGTTTCTAATTTCTTTTTTTAATTTTCTTTAATTCATAGAAGCTTGTATAAAATTGATATTTACACCACTTGCTCAGAATGATAAGATCTCTGTGTGAAAAAAGTTTTAAAGAGTTTGGATGCTGCACTTTAAAGATATTAAAAAATTACGGTTATGTTTTTTACTACATCTTTAAAAAATCACCACGTCAACACCGTTCAAGATATCCCAAATCCGCTCGCAATTTAACATCTTCAGAATCTTCTCTTCATGTTAAAAAAGTTTGGTGTGAATACCTTGTTGTTCTTAAAAGGAGTGTGAATTTGTTTACAGCCTGATTTTTCCAAAAATCCACATTCAAATCAAAATAGCCTGCTTCCTGTTGGTCTTAGCTAATGAGTTTGATTTAGAAAGCTGTCCAGATTGATGAGAACAATATATGTACAGAGTTTGGTGACTGTAGGAAAAACTAACCCCCCAACTTTTGTCAAAAGATGGCGCTATAGAGTGCCTGCTCCACGCCCATTTATGACCTTTTGCCAGTGTCTAACTATCATTAATATTGATGTGTGTGTTGAGTTTCATGAAATTCTTAGCATGTTATCTGCCTCGAAAAGACAGGAATCTAATTTTAAAGTTTGACACGTTGCCATGGCAACAGCATTTGATTTATCATCGAACCCTTTACATATTCTTATCGGCCGTGTTTTGACATTATTTTGATGAAGTTTGAAGATAATCAAGTAAAATTAAGAGGCTGATTTCAAAGGATTTTGAAAATGACACACTTCCTGCTCCCAGTTGGTGGCGCTATAACTTTGACTCATAATAGTCACATTTATGGAATCGGCATCATACATCGAACAAACTGGTGAAGTTTCATCAGAATCAGGCAATGTGTGCAACAGTAATTAGACACTTCCTGTTTCTCATTTCTCGCCATAACTTTGTCGCCTTGCCACGGCCAAACCGTTCGAGATATCAAAAATCCCCTCGCAATTTAGCGTCCCCAATGTCTTGAGATCATGCTGACCGAGTTTGGTGACAATCCTATGGAAACCCTGGGAGGAGTACGTTAAATTCCAGAGCATGCGCTTTTTAAACAGCCCTAAATATCTCACTTCCTGTTGCGTGGAGCCTATGACATAGAGTACAAAAGTTGTTTGGCTCAGTGAGATCTATATGTGTACCGAGTTTCATATCAGTACGTGCAAGTATGTGTGCGCAGTACATCAAGTTTTCAAACTGTGTTCCAGGGGGCGCTGTAGAGGCCCTGAACCACACCCGGGTCCCAGCCTCTGTGGCGTCCTGATGGCCGCAGATTCCGACGTGTGTGCAAATTTTCAAGAGTTTTTGAGTATGTTAAGGCCCCCAAAAGTGCCCCAACGGTTGAAAAAAAAAAAAAAAAAAAAAAAAAAATAAGAACCCTTAGAAGAACAATAGGGCCTTCGCCCTTTTGGGCTCGGGCCCTAAAAAGGAAAGAAGAATCCTTAGAAGAACAATAGGGCCTTCGCCCCTTTGGGCTCGGGCCCTAATTAAAGCTGCGAGCAGCGATGAACGGGCCCTCGCACCTGGGCTCACCGCCGACCGGTGGCTTCAGGAAATCAGCAAACGGTGGGCAGTATGCTTTTAATACAGTAAATATAGAAAAAATATGTCATAAGTCATTTAAATGTGCCAAACTTGCCGCTGCCAGATGGTGGCGCTATGCCTGTAACTAATTATTGGCATGTAGATGTGTTCAGGCCAGCACTATTATCAAACATATGAAGTTTGGTGCAGATTGACCTTGGTATGTTTGAGTTAGTGAAAGATATGATATATCCTGCTGCCAACAAGTGGCGCTATGATAATATCTGAATATTAGTCTTTAGGTGTCTTCAGGCCAGGACTCTTACCAAACCTGTGAATTTTGTGGCAGATCAGACATTTTATGGCTAAGTTATAACAACTTCTATGTCTATGCAGAAACATCAAACTTTGTCAGGCCACCACGGACATGCCCTTTAATGAAAACTCAAGATCTTCACAATTTAACATCTCTAAGGCCTCAAGATCAGACTGACCAAATATAATGTTGATTCAATTAAATGCAATCAATGAAAGGACTTCAGATAATGCCAACTGTGAACCAATATGCAAAATTTTCCCTATACTCTGATAATGATGATAAGAACATGATTCATGATGATAACAAAATGTTATTATTGCTTGCTTTACGTCCACCACTTCTGCTTAAATGTCATTGTTACCTATCTGTACAAGTTTTGTGTGGATATTGCTTTGCTGGTGACTCCTCCTGTTACAAGACATCACTCTTAAGCGCTACATAACTAAGAATCAATAAGGAAGACGGTGCCCAGTTGGCACATGCATTCACAGTAACCCTCTGCTAGTTTGGATTTTAAGTTTACAGAATTGAAAGGGTTAGACTTTAAAATCAACACACAGACACATACACACAAAATATAAAATGTTGCCATTCAGTTTCATTTGTTAGCATTAACTATATTAGTTAACATGACCAATAAATAAATAGCATTTATTAATGTTAATTAATATTAAGCTAAAAAAAAGTATTCATATATAGTTTATGTACTGTGAATTAACATGAACATGAACACAGTTCATGGGGGTGTACAGCAATACACAATAAAGTGCTCTATAAATGCTTCATTCTTTCAAAATATCTTTAAAAACAAGTTGAGTATTGTAATGGGGCGATATATATATATATATATAACTCATCTTAAAATGGTATAATTTTCAGATGTTTTGAACAGATAACAGCAAAGCTTGTTTTGTTGTCCAAGTTTGTCTTGAAATTGTTAATTTAAATTTTATATTCAATAAATAACACTATGAAAATAAATGTCTATCAATGAAGATAAATCGCTAATGCTAAAAGTTGCATTTTTCTTAATCTTTTGCTATGTGACTGAATAGGACAAGTTCATGGTACAGTTAAGTAAAAAATAAATAAAAAACAACAACTGCAAAATACGAACAATGAAAGACTTAGTGACCCTTTATATTTTCTCAAAATATCAGACTCTCAAAGATCAGACATATTTATGTAATTACAATACATACAGTGCGTGCATTTTTTGTTCAAAGATGGTCTGTAGGATGGATCTCTACTCTGTCACCCTCTCTGCCTCTCACCCCTCCCCCCTGCAATAATGAGCTTCTCTGTGCCTGACTGAACGCACACACATACTGTAGAGACATTCACCAGAGTGACAGCAGGTTTCTGAGTTCTTTTTTTAATTTTCTTTAATTCATTGAAGCTTGTATAAAATTTATATTTCCAGCACTTGCTCAGAATGATTAGATCTCTGTGTGAAAAAAGTTTTAAAGAGTTTGGATGCTGCACTTTAAAGTTATAAAAAATTAGGGTTATGTTTTTTACTACATCTTTAAAAAATCACCACGTCAACACCGTTCGAGATATCCAAAATCCGCTCGCAATTTAACATCTTCAGAATCTTCTCTTCATGTTAAAAAAGTTTGGTGTGAACAGCTGGTTGTTCTTAGGAGTAGTGTGAATTTGTTTACAACCTGATTTTTCAAAAAATCCACCTTCAAATCAAAATAGCCGGCTTTCTGTTGGTCTTAGCTAATGAGTTTGATTTAGAAAGTTGTCCAGATTGATGAGAACAATATAAGTACAGAGTTTGGTGACTGTAGGAAAAACTAACCCCCCAACTTTTGTCAAAAGATGGCGCTATAGAGTGCCTGCTCCACGCCCATTTATGACCTTTTGCCAGTGTCTAACTATCATTAATATTGATGTGTGTGTTAAGTTTCATGAAATTCTAAGCATGTTATCTGCCTCGAAAAGACAGGAATGTAATTTTAAAGTTTGACACGTTGCCATGGCAACAGCATTTGTTTTATCATCGACCCCTTTACATATTCTTATCGGCCGTGTTTTGACATGATTTTGATGAAGTTTAAAGAAAATCGAGTAAAATTAAGAGGCTGATTTCAAAGCATTTTGAAAATGACACGTTTCCTGCTGCCAGTTGGTGGCGCTATAACTTTGACTCATAATAGTCACATTTATGGAATCGGCATCATACGACGAACAAACTGGTGAAGTTTCATCAGAATCAGGCAATGTGGTCAACAGTTATTAGACACTTCCTGTTTCTCATTTCTCACCATAACTTTGTCGCCTTGCCACGGCCAAACCGTTCGAGATATCAAAAATCTCCTCGCAATTTAGCGTCCCCAATGTGTTGAGATCATGCTGACCGAGTTTGGTGACAATCCCATGGAATTCCTGGGAGGAGTACGTTAAATTCCAGAGCATGCGCTTTTTAAACAGCCCTAAATATCTCACTTCCTGTTGCGTGGAGCCCATGACATAGAGTACAAAAGTTGTTCAGCTCGATGAGTTCTATATGTGTACCGAGTTTCATATCAATACGCGCAAGTATGTGTGCGCAGTACATCAAGTTTTCAAACTGTGTTCCAGGGGGCGCTGTAGAGGCCCTGAACCACGCCCGGGTCCCAGCCTCTGTGGCGTCCGGACGACGGCAGATTCCGACGTGTGTGCAAATTTTCAAGAGTTTTTGAGTATGTTAAGGCCCCCAAAAGTGCCCCAACGGTTGAAAAAAAAAAATAAAAAAAAAAAAAAATTAAAGCTGCAAGCAGCGATGACCGGGCCCTCGCCATCTGCGCAGTCACCATACCGATAGCATCAGGAAAACGGTGCCCAGTTGGCACATGCATTCACAGTAACCCTTCTTCCAGGGTCGATTTAAAGTTTACCGAATTGAAAGGGTTAATTAAAATCAACACACAGACACATACACATACACACAATATTTAAAATGTTGCCATCCAGTTTAATTTGTTAACATTAACTATATTAGTTAACATGAACAATAATTAAATGGCATTTATTAATGTTAATTAATATTAAGCTAAAGAAAGTATTCATATATTATTAAAAGGTACATTAGTACATTTATTTATATTTGTTAAAAATATTTGTGGGTTCATGTATTTATAATACATTATAAGGGTATTCTTAAGGCATTATAAGGAATGCATAATACATTATAAAAAACCTTACAATATGTTTTATAATCTCATGAGCATTCATAAGAACAGTTTTAATGTATTAGAATTTTTACTTTTTTTATTATAGCTTTTATGAGTATGATTACCTCCTCATAGTTATAATGTATAAGTCTCATATTTTGCCATCTTACTGATGTCACTTTACTTAAAGCATACAAAGATCACTTATAAGTAATAATAATAATAATTCTCAAATAGCCATAAGATCAGGTATCAGATCAGATGAATGTATAATATGATCAGTTTAATTATTTTGATGGTACCCGTTAGACAGCTTTTTATAAGTAACTCTGCAACTGCATGTCAACTAGCAGTAACTATTATTAGTAGTGTGCTGAATATATGCTAACACTGTATTTTGACAGTTCCCCAAAAGACAAACTGATTATAAGTAACTTTGCAAGAACATGAACCTTCTACTTAGCCTAACATTAATCTAAGTCTACACTGTAAGGAGTGTTAGTTGGTGAGATTTAGTTGCTTATAGTCAATAGAATAGAATATAATGTAAAAAATAAATCTAATATGATATAGTCCATTACAAATGAAGTAGATTTAATATGGTGTCTATTGTGTGTTATAAATCATAATCTTAAAAGTTATAACCTCTAATATTTAAGTATTATAATGTATGATATTTGTTGTTATGAATATTCATTGGATGATATAATATATTATATTATACGTTTTTTTTATAATGCATTATGCGTTCATTATAATGCCTTAGAAATACCCTTATAACAGGGGCTTCATAGAAAGTGTTACCAAATCAGTGAGAGACAAACAAAACATTTCATAATTTTTCATAAAAAAAAATAAAATAACGCTTTTTAGTGTTTATTTTAAAATTATTTAAAAGTATTCTGAAAGTACAGTACATAACAACTGCAAATGAATCTATGCATTCGTTTCTTTGTTGTACATTATGAATGAGCAGAATAGCTTTAGAGGTAAAAATATTCCTTATCATACGAGGACCTCTGGTGTTCATGCCTTGTATTACAGTTTTCATTTCTCTCTTTCACTTCTGGATACTTTTAATGTTTTTGGGGCCTCTGAGCATGATAAAATTTTGATACCAAGCGTATTTTCTAAGAATGATTTGTTCTTCATATATACAAAGTTTTGAAGAGTTGGTATTAGGCACTTTAAAGATATATGAAAATTAATGCTACTTTTTTTACTGTGACTTTAAAAAATCACCACATCAACACCATTCAAGATATCCCAAATCCGCTCACAATTTAGCATTTTGAGTATATTCTTATCATGTTGACAAAGTTTGGTGTGAACTTCTTGTTTCTGCTTTGTTTAGTATGATTTTATTTACAGCCTGAATTTTCCAAAAATCCACATTCAAATAAAAATAGCCAACTTCCTGTTTATTATAGCTAATGAGTGTTAATTAGAAAGTTGTCCGGATTGATGAGAGCAATATACGTACCAAGTTTGGTGACTGTAGGCAAAACTAAACCCCCAACTTTTGTCAAAAGGTGGCGCTATAGAGTGCCTCCTCCACGCCCATTTATAGGCTTTTATCAGTGTCTAAATATCATTAATACAGATGTGTGTGTTGAGTTTCATGAAATTCCAAGTATTTTAAGTGGCTCGAAAACACAAAAAACTAAAGTTAAAGTTTGACACATTGCCATGGCAACATGATAAAAGTTATCGATAATGCCCTTCACAGATTCTCATCAGCCGTGTTTCGACATTATTGGGATGAAGTTTAAAGCAAATTGAGTAAAATTAAGAGGCTGATTTAAAAGCATTTAGAAAACGTTGCGCTTTCTGCTGCCAGTTGGTGGCGCTATAACTTTGACTCATAATAGTCACATCTCTGTGACTGGCATCATACGTTGAACAAACTGCTGAAGTTTGGTCAAAATCAGACAAAGTGTGTTAAAGTTATTAGACACTTCCTGTTTCTCATTTCTCGCCATAATTTTGTCGCCCCGCCACGGCCAAACCGTTTGAAATATCAAAATTCCCCTGGCAATTTTGTTTCCCCAATGTCTTGAGATCATGCTGACCGAGTTTGGAGGCCATCGGTGGAAAGGCCTTGAAGGAGTATTTCAAATTCCATTGCATGCGCTTTTTAGACATCCCTGAATAGCTGACTTACTGTTGGGCGAAGGACGGACTTTGAGCATTAGAGTTGTTCGGCTCGATGAGGTCTATATGTGTATGAATTTTGATAAATATAGGTCAACCGGTGTGTGCTCCAGAGTCCCTCAAAAGTTGAAATTTTTAACGCTGTGCCACGCCCCCCCCAGGTGACCCCCCCATGTCAAAGTTTGTCCGGCCCTGATGGCCGCAGGTTCCAATGCGTGTGCAAAGTTTCAAGAGTTTTCGTGTATGTTAAGGACCCCGAAATCCCCCAAAACATTGATGAAATAATAATAATAATAATAATAATAATAATAATAATAATTAAAGCTGCGAGCAGCGATGAACGGGCCCTCGCACCTGGGCTCACCGCCAACCGGTGGCTTCAGGAAATCAGCAAACGCTGGGCAGTATGCTTTTAATACAGTAAATATAGAAAAAATATGTCATAAGTCATTTAAATGTGCCAAACTAGCCTCTGCCAGATGGTGGCGCTATGCCTATAACTGATTATTGGCATGTAGATGTGTTCAGGCCAGCACTATTATCAAACATATGAAGTTTGGTGCAGATTGACCTTGGTATGTTTGAGTTAGTGAAAGATATGAGATATCCTGCTGCCAACAAGTGGCGCTATGATAATATCTGAATATTAGTCTTTAGGTGTCTTCAGGCCAGGACTCTTACCAAACCTGTGAATTTTGTGGCAGATCAGACATTTTATGGCTAAGTTATAACAACTCAATGAAAACTCAAGATCTTCACAATTTAACATCTCTAAGGCCTCAAGATCAGACTGACCAAATATAATGTTGATTTAATTAAATGCAATCAATGCAAGGACTTCAGATAATGCCAACTCTGAACCAATATGCAAAAATTTCCCTATACTCTGATGATGATGATGATAAGAACATGATTCATGATGATAACAAAATGTTATTATTGCTTGCTTTACGTCCACCACTTCTGCTTAAATGTCATCGTTACCTATCTGTACAATTTGTGTGTGGATATTGCTTTGCTGGTGACTCCTCCTGTTATGAGACATCACTCTTAAGCGCTACATAACTAAGAATCAATAAGGAAGACGGTGCCCAGTTGGCACATGCGTTCACAGTAACCCTCTGCTAGTTTGGATTTTAAGTTTACAGAATTGAAAGGGTTAGACTTTAAAATCAACACACAGACACATACACACAAAATATAAAATGTTGCCATTCAGTTTTATTTGTTAGCATTAACTATATTAGTTAACATGACCAATAAATAAATAGCATTTATTAATGTTAATTAATATTAAGCTAAAAAAGTATTCATATATAGTTTATGTACTGTGAATTAACATGAACATGAACACAGTTCATGTGGGTGAACAGCAATACACAATAAAGTGCTCTATAAACGCTTCATTCTTTCAAAATATCTTTAAAAACAAGTTGAGTATTGAAAGGGGCAATATATATATATATATATATATATATATATATATATATAAAACTCGTCTTAAAATTTTATAATTTTCAGATGTTTTGAACAGATAACAGCAAAGCTTGTTTTGTTGTCCAAGTTTGTCTTGAAATTGTTAATTTAAATTTTATATTCAATAAATAACACTATGAAAATAAATGTCTATCAATGAAGATAAATCGCTAATGCTAAAAGTTGCATTTTTCTTAATCTTTTGCTATGTGACTGAATAGGACAAGTTCATGGTACAGTTCAGTAAAAAAACTGCAACAACTGCAAAATACTAACAATGAAAGACTTAGTGACCCTTTATATTTTCTCAAAATATCCGACTCTCAAAGATCAGACATATTTATGTCGATTACACTATATATATATATATATATATATATATATATATATATATATATATATATATATATGTGTGTGTGTGTGTGTGTATTTCTTCCTCAAAGATGGTCTATTGCAAAACAGTTTCACTCTCTCTATCTCCCTTTCACCCCTCCCCCCTGCACTCTCTCACTCAGACTGTAATTCTGTGGTGACTGAACACACACACATAATGACATTCAGCCTGCTGAGTGACAGCAGGTTTCTGATTTATTTTTTTAATTTTCTTTAATTCATAGAAGCTTGTATAAAATTTATATTAACAGCACTTGCTCAGAATGATAAGATCTCTGTGTGAAAAAAGTTTTAAAGAGTTTGGATGCTGCACTTTAAAGATATAAAAAAAACTACGCTCATCTTTTTTACTATATCTTTAAAAAATCACCACGTCAACACCGTTCAAGATATCCCAAATCCGCTCGCAATTTAACATCTTCAGAATCTTCTCTTCATGTTAAAAAAGTTTGGTGTGAAAAGCTTGTTGTTCTTAGAAGTAGTGTGAATTTGTTTACAGCCTGATTTTTCCAAAAATCCACATTCAAATCAAAATAGCCGGCTTCCTGTTGGTCTTAGCTAATGAGTTTGATTTAGAAAGTTGTCCAGATTGATGAGAACAATATATGTACAGAGTTTGGTGACTGTAGGAAAAACTAACCCCCCAACTTTTGTCAAAAGATGGCGCTATAGAGTGCCTGCTCCACGCCCATTTATGACCTTTCGCCAGTGTCTAACTATCCTTAATATTGATGTGTGTGTTGAGTTTCATGAAATTCTAAGCATGTTATCTGCCTCGAAAAGACAGGAATCTAATTTTAAAGTTTGACACGTTGCCATGGCAACAGCATTCGATTTATCATCGACCCCTTTACATATTCTTATCGGCCGTGTTTTGACATGATTTTGATGAAGTTTAAAGAAAATCGAGTAAAATTAAGAGGCTGATTTCAAAGCATTTTGAAAATGACACACTTCCGCCTCCCAGTTGGTGGCGCTATAACTTTGACTCATAATAGTCACATTTATGGAATCGGCATCATACAACGAACAAACTGGTGAAGTTTCATCAGAATCAGGCAATGTGTGCAACAGTTATTAGACACTTCCTGTTTCTCATTTCTCGCCATAACTTTGTCGCCTTGCCACGGCCAAACCGTTCGAGATATCAAAAATCTCCTCGCAATTTAGCGTCCCCAATGTCTTGAGATCATGCTGACCGAGTTTGGTGACAATCCCATGGAATTCCTGGGAGGAGTACGTTAAATTCCAGAGCATGCGCTTTTTAAACAGCCCTAAATATCTCACTTCCTGTTGCGTGGAGCCTATGACATAGAGTACAAAAGTTGTTTGGCTCAGTGAGATCTATATGTGTACCGAGTTTCATATCAATACATGCAAGTATGTGTGCGCAGTACATCAAGTTTTCAAACTGTGTTCCAGGGGGCGCTGTAGAGGCCCTGAACCACGCCCGGGTCCCAGCCTCTGTGGCGTCCTGATGGCCGCAGATTCCGACGTGTGTGCAAATTTTCAAGAGTTTTTGAGTATGTTAAGGCCCCCAAAAGTGCCCGGAAGGTGTAAAAAAATAAAAAAAAAAAAAAAAATAAGAACCCTTAGAAGAACAATAGGGCCTTCGCCCTTTTGGGCTCGGGCCCTAATAATCCTTAGAAAAACAATAGGGCCTTCGCCCATTCTGGGCTCGGGCCCTAACAAATAAGAATCCTTAGAAGAACAATAGGGCCTTCGCCCTTTTGGGCTCGGGCCCTAATAATAAACGAAGCAGATCCAATAGGGTCCTCACACCATCGGTGCTCGGGCCCTAATAATAATAAACGGAGCAGATTCAATAGGGTCCTCACACCATCGGTGCTCGGGCCCTAATAATAAACGAAGCAGATCCAATAGGGTCCTCACACCATCGGTGCTCGGGCCCTAATAAACAATAAAAACAAATAAAATTAGAAAATCCCACGACTGCTAAGCTTGCGCTCATTTGAGAGTTTATTGCGAGCTGCTTCCTTTAAAGATTTTGTGTCCACATCCGGAAAAGCAAATCTCACATTTCCTGCAAGAGAAAATCGGACAACTTAGCTGTATGCCAGTACAGTTTTTTTTAAAACCACTTGAATGGTTTAACGGCACCAATAACAGTATAAACATACTTTAGCACAGCCAAAGAATGACAGAAATGCTGTGTTGACTGCATTGAATTTCAATCATGTTAAAATTATAAAAAATTAATTGCACATGTTAATGCATTTTCATAGTCCTGGGGCCAGATTAAACTAAACATTCTTACGAAGAATTTTCTTCTTAATGGATAACTATTTCCAAAATGTAACCTGGGCTGTTTTTTTACTGTAAACGAGACAAACTTATATCTAAAAGCATAATTACAACAAACGAGCCGTCTTTAAGATTGACCGTGATTTTGTTTTCTGGTCAAATGGCCGGTGAATGGGAGTGCCAGGGGCACTACTTTGAGCGCATCAAAATCAATATTTTTACGACACTAAGAAGGCTCGACACACCATGAAACTTTGCTCTAAGTATGGCCTGGGTGAACTCGAGCATTGAGAACATTGTTTGTGTACACAGAGTTTACTAAAAAGAAAGGTTTTGAACAACTCACTTTCACTGTTTGAGTTTCCGCTCGCAGCCGGCTTGCCAGTCAAGAAGTGTCGATCTCCGAATGCAAGGATGGATAGCTCCTAAAGCATATTTCCATATAAATGCACAGCTAATTCATTGTTTAGTTAACAGGTGAAAAACAATATTAACCTTCTAGTTGTAAATCGATCTTTACTCTCCTCACTATTACGTCGCATTCGGAGATCGATACTTCTTGACTGGCAAGACGGCCCCGAGAGGAAACCCAAACAGTGAAAGTGAGTTGTTCAAAACCTTTCTTTTTAGTTCTTAATTTCTTAAGAACTTCTTAGAATTTATCTTAAGAAATTAATTTATTTCTTAAGTAGATATTCGTGAATCTGGCCCATGTGACCAAAAAAAAAAAAAAAAAAGAACTCACTGAATAACTCTTCCATTTTCTCTGGATCCAGTTGTGGTCTTGGGGGCAGACTTCCATTTGCATTTGATTTCTTCCCTGTTAATGAATGTGCAGCCATCTCCTCCCGAGTGAAGGACTGGGACATCAAGTCTTGTAGCATGCGCTGTGGTGTTTTTGCCCAAGACTGAAATCTTTTGCCAGAGTTCTGCAAATGAAATTTCAATAAATTTAGTTAATAAATTTAACAAAAGCTGCCCAAATTAGTAGTTGATGACGCTTCACAATAAAGTATCATTGGTTAAAATCAGTTAATGAATTAACTAATGTGAACAAACAATGAAAAATTCAATTATTAAATGGTTTATTAAGCTTAGTTAATGCTAGCAATAAAAATGCAATAGCACAGGCTCTGAACTACAGTAGCTACCAGTTCCTGTTGATGGAAAAGAGGTATGAGCATGTCAGACAAGAAAGACATACAAAATGTGCAGGGCTGCGTCTCGATAACGACTGATCTAAGCATTAAAAAAAGCATTTTCTATAAGTCCTTTTACGAAAGGTGAATCTTGACATATATTTTACAAAAATATGTCAATATTCGCCATTCACCAATATTGACCTAAGTGTTGTGCATGCTTCAAAATATCTCACTGTTAACACTCATGTTATGATTTATGCACATGATCATACAGATAAAGCTGCTGCTGCTACTCTACCTGCCCCAGATAACAGATGACACTTTACCAGTCAGATCTAGGCATAGCTGTCATAGAAAATGCCACATTCAAGGTGAGATAATTTGATATTAAAAATCATGGGTGTCCAGGTTACTACAAACGGTGAGAGAATCTAGTGGCAGGTACGTGATGTTTAGGTGCCACAGAACACACGCTATTCTATGGATTAAAATAGGAATAAAATACAAATCCTTATTTATCCCAGTTTTGAAGCACATGTCCTAGATTACTTTTTTATTTTTTGGTTAGTCATTTAATTTAGATGTTTATTTCAGTGTTTTCTGCTTGTTTGTTTTCTAATTATTAATTTATAAATTAATTTAAAAAAAAACTGAGATACAAAAAAAAACACAATGCACTTGAATAAAGTTAAAGATGTAATCTGCTGATTTTCCTGTGGATGACCTCAGAATTCGGACTTCTTTACAATTATTTCAGAGCACTTGTAGATCAATTTCAGTTACGATGCTTTTCAGTTGCTACTTCAGTTACGATGCTTTTGGAAAACAGACCATAATACTAAGGTCAGTCGTATAATCTTTTTTTACAAACTTCTTAGGCTTACGATGCTCTTGGGAAATGCTTCCCTGAGCAGTGGGTCCCTAGGACTGTTGTCTGTTTGTTTTCAGACAAACCACCCATAGAATTATAGCACAGGCCTGTCTGTTTTACATCTAGCGGATGATACATGAGAGAAAAAAATTAAACAGTTGTGATTCAGATATACAGCACCTGCTGCAGTATTTTGATAATTAAAAACAGCGTGCTATATGTGGGAATCTGTGTTAAACGATGTTATTAAATGATCAAATCCAGTATACACCTCATTGATAATGCTATATACATGCAATATATACAAGCAGATGAGCTCTATAATGCATTACAATGGTTTTCTATGAAAAAAACACACCAAAATTTGCATATTGCATTTATTCCCCTTGATCTGTATGACCAAACATATTGTGTATCATCAATAAGGTATATATTGAATTGGGTCTTTTAATATTACCATTTCTCACTACAAAACTTGCCATTAATAGCAGGAAGCCTTGTATTTTTGTCTTCCAGGTAGCCATCCCTGCAAGGGTGTGATGCCAGGTGAAAACATTCAATATGCACTAAATGACCACCACCTGTCAAATCAAATTTGAAAACCAAAACTTTCTTATAAATGAAGTTATTGATTACCTCAGCCTCAGTTCGAGGTTGTGACTCCCTCAGTCTTTTTATATCATCAAGAAGACCAGGAATTTCTACAACAAGATTTTGACACCTTATGACAGTGCACTTTGAAAGGCAAATACATTGTAAACAATAATTTTCAGAAATGTAAAAGTGTCTACCATCTACAGTGCTTCCAAGTATCATTTTGTGATACTTCAGGCCAGTTGTAGTCTAGTGGTTAGAGAGTTGGACTCGTAACCAAAGGGCCCCAGTTTGATTCCCAGTACTAACAGGAAACAACTGAGGTGTCCTTGAGCAAGACACATTAACCCAATTGCTCCCAGTTGGTAAATTGTAAGTTGATTTGGATAAAAGCATCTGCTAAATGAATAAATGTAAGTGTACTTCAGGGTGCAGGTGAAGTCATGTATTAATTTGCATATTTATAACGTCAAGTTTGCGTTTAGACGAGTTTTAGCACTTAAAGGGATAGTTCACCCACAAATGAAAATTTTATGTTTATTTTCTTACCCCCAGGGCATCCAAGAGGTAGGTGACTTTGTTTCCTCAGTAGAACACAAAGATTTTTAACTCAAAGCGGTGCAGTCTGTTTGTCATATAATGGCAGTGGATGGGTACCAAATCTTTAAAAGTAACCAAAAACACGCACAGACAAATCCAAATTATACCCTGCGGCTCGTGACGATACATTGATGTCCTAAGACACGAAACCATTGTTTTTTGCGAGAAACTGAACAGCATTTATATATTTTTTTACCTTTGATACACAGCCACGTCCATCTGTCATGAGCACGAGCTTAGCATCAGACTCCTTACATGTGTAGCGCTCTGGCGTAGTTTACGCAAACACCAGAAGTGATCTGTCGCTTGTATACGACACTCATTGTTTACACAGTGCAGAGATTGTGGGTATAGCCTTTAAAGGTTTGGTGCCCATCTACTGCCATTATATGGCTGACAGACTGCACCGGTTTTCGTTAAAAATCTTCTTTTGTGTTCTGCTGAAGAAACAAAGTCACTTACATCTTGGATGGCCTGGGGGTAAGCAGATAAACATCAAATTTTCATTTTTGGGTGAACTATCCTTTTAAGATCTGTTCTACTCTATGAACGCTCACATACTGTAATACAACTGAATGCCCAATAAAGCTTTTCAAGTCATATTTTCATATTTTCTGTTACATACATAAAGTAGTAAACACAGCCCAATAACACAATTTTACCAGGAATCACTCTAACTATACTTCCTAAATCCCGATTTATATCAACATCGTCTGATAACATCAATATATCTAACATAAACTAATAGGCAACTATATGTGGTGGTTTAAAAATCTACCTAGGTTTGTTAATATGTACCTGTTATTTGAAAAAAGCTGCCAAATGCTCTGAAAGTTGCTAAATATAGTGTTACCGCATGCGGTGGATTGTTGCGGCCCGCCTCAAATAAATTATGGGAAACACTGGAGATTGTCTTTCAGAACGAGCAGTATGAAACGTGTAGAGCGAGGGGCCCGTCAAGGTAAATTCTATGTGTGGGAAGCACTGATAGATTGCAGTTTCTTGTTTTATAACATTTGTTAGATTATAAATTAATTTGTTAAGTTAATAAATGTAAATACCTGCAAGAAGTGACTCCAGGGATCGATGTGCATTAATTTGTCTTCTGCAGTTTTCAAGCTCCTCTCTGAGCTGTTTGTTCTCATCCTGAAGCTCCTTCATTCTTCTCTGCATGTCGTCAATTGACTGATTTACAGGTGCCTTTAAAAGATGCATAAGTAATACACATATTTACTGTTTTTTGAATACAGGATTTTTCCTAAATCTGTCCTTTGAAAATTTGTATTAAATATTTGCTAAATATTTTGTAAGCATGTTGTGCTAAATCTGGTCTATTGGTTTTGGATGTTGCTCATGTGCTTGATGTAAATGGTCACACTATCCACATGATGCTTTCAACTACCATGTAAAGTGCTGTCGCTGGTCAAGAAGGACTGGTAAACATTTTGATAAAAGGATCACAATCACCTTAAAGGAATAGTTCAACCAAAAATGAAAATTACCCATTATTTACACCTGGTACAGCTTCTGTGTCTGCACAATTTGGTGTGTTAGAAGTGAGGTTAACACCACTTTTTACCCGGGTTTATGAAACCCAGCTCTGTCTGGAGCACTGCTTTTGCTGCATGTTACTGCTGGGGTTTAGAATGTTGAATGGTGAAAATGATTCTAGAATTGAACAGCAGCATTTTATACTTGCCTGTATTTTCTCAGACCTCTGTTTAATTAATTGCTGCATCAAATGCTGCCCATGCTTTAATTCAGTTCTCCGTACTTTTGCTGGCTGTAGAAAAAATAAAAATAAGTTAACTGAAAAATTAAACAAGAAACTAAATCTCAATTTTGTCATTGTGTGGAACAAAAGTTCCAGGGCAAAAGAAAAAAGGCAATTACATTTCTAACTTTAATATGTTTGGCTTCTGGTTTAATTTACTTCTAGTTATTTTGCATGTACAAAAACAGTCCATTAAAGGGATAGTTCACCCAAAAACGAAAATTTGATTGTATCTGCTTACCCCCAGGGCATCCAAGGTGTAGGTGACTTTGTTTCTTCAGAAGAACACAAACTAAGATTTTCAACGAAAACCGGTGCAGCCTGTCAGCCAAATAATGGCAGTGGATGGGCTGACCTTTAAAAGTAAAAAAGAAAAAAACATGCACAGACAAATCCAATTATTACCCTGCGGCTCGTGACGATACACTGATGTCCGAAGACACGAAACGATCAGTTGTTGCAAGAAACTGAACAGTATTTATGGGTCAATGACGTGGCATGTCAATTCTGGTGTCCAAAGCATATTCATAATATTAAAAATGTATACATTTTTAAATGCATTTCATTAAATGACTCAACTTTCCCCTCTTTAATTACTCTTGTGAGAATTCATTATAAATAATTAATCTTTAAGGAACTATTGAGCTCAAAAGTCCCAAAACGTCATTCCGGGTAACTGTCCCGGCTTAAAATCTGAGTACAAAAATACAATAAAAATGTAAATAATAAAAATAAAAATATTTAAAATCTACTTGGGCATAATTGTATTGATGTTTTAAACGATACCTGCAAATATGGTTATAATACTGAGCTTAATTACATTTTAATGACAGAAAGACTTTTGTCCCCAAATTGTGATTCCTGTAATGTCATTCCTGGATAACAGACACCAATGACCATTTTAGACCATAATGCATTGTGGTATGTCATGTGACATAATATTGTATCAAAAAGAAGACCCTGAAGGAGCACCAGAACAAGTGCAAAGGTGACTAAGCGTCTCTTAAAATGTTGATATTTTGACCTTTTCGGTCACTGATGCACTTTGTAGCAATATCATGTGTCCTTTTGGATAACACTGACAAACTATTTATAATGTTTTTATATGAAAAAACTATCTATTTGATCTAAAAGATTACCTTAAAGCGATGATGGCTAAGTTGTAGTTTTCCATAGGTGGTTAAATTAGTGCCTGATTATAAAGAAAAATATTCGTTTTGTCATTCCTGGATAACAACATGTCATTCTTGGATACCAAAAATCTCTGTTAGCCAGGACATGTCATCCGTTATCCAGAATGACATAAACATAACAATCTAGTTTTTAATTAACATTTGTAAACTTTTAGGTATAGTTATTAAAGTTATATTATTAACATTAACATTATTTACATAATTGTATGTTTTTTGCCGTATTTTTGCTGTCATTCATCTTGATTTTATATGATTCACACTTAATTATCATTGAATTGAACTTTTGTAATGTTAATGGTCAAATCATGAATAATGTAATCATTATTATTAATATATCCACATTTGGTAATACTTTATAATAACTACACGTTATTAATCATTATTTAAGCATCATTAAACAGTTAATTCATTAATAAATTTACGATTTAAAATGCAGCTATAAATTCTTAAAGGGATAGTTCACCCAAAAATGAAAATTTGATGTTTATCTGCTTACCCCCGATGCATCCAAGATGTAGGTTACTTTGTTTCCTCAGAAAAACACAAACAAAGATTTTTAATGAAAACCGGTGCAGTCTGCCAGCCTTATCATGGATGTGGATGGGCACCAAACCTTTAAAAGTAAACAAAAACATGCACAGACAAATCCAAATTACACCCTGCGGCTCGTGATGACGCATTGATGTCTTAAGACACGAAACGATCGTTTTTTGCGAGAAACTGAACAGTATTTATATCATTTTTTACCTTTGATACACAGCCAGGTCCATTTGTCATGAGCACGAGTTTGGTATCAGTCACGTCACATGAGCACGCGCTCTAGCGTAGAATACGCAAACGCCGTAAGGGGAAATCAGTGAAAAGTCCCGGATGAGTTTGCGCAAGCAAACGTAATCTTTTAGCTTTAAATCAGTTTGAACAATCGGGATAAGCGCAATAATTACCATTTTGAATAGCCGCTATACCCACAGTCTGTGTGCACTGTGTAAAAAATGAGTGTCGTGTACATGCGAAAGATCACTTCCGGCGTTTGTGTATTCTACAAAGAGCGCGTGCACATGTGACGTGACTGATGCCAAACTCGTGCACAGGACAGATGGATGTTGCTGTGTATCAAAGGTAAAAAATGATATAAATACTGTTCAGTTTCTCACAAAAAACGATAATTTCGTGTCTTAGGATATCAATGTATCGTCATGAGCCGCAGGGTGTAATTTGGATTTGTCTGTGCATGTTTTTTGTTTACTTTTAAAGGTCTGGGGCCGGATTCACGAAACATTCTTAAGAAGAAATTTATTCTTAACTGCCATTTTCTTCTTATTTTTTAAAATAAGAAAAAAGTTAAGAATATTTTGTATTCCCAAAAAAATCATCTTAAGAATATTCTTATCTTTTTACTTAAGATTGTTCTTAAGACAAAAATTAAGAAAATTCAAATTCTTGAAAAGAATCTTCTTAAAAACCATCGTAAATAACTTCTTAAAGTTAGGATAGCCCGAGACTTGTCTTAAATCCCAAATAGTAATAATTATTTAATTAATTGATTGGGTTATTTCAAATTAACTGTTATATTTAAGCATTGCAACACTACTAGCTACATATAATACATATTAGGACTATTAGAGATGAGCAAGAGTTCGCTGAAGTGACAGCAATGACTGATAATGTAAACAATGATCTGTCATGATTAGCCTGTGTATGACCCTACTTTTTGCCGTCATCAAAACTTAGTAGCAACTCGACAAAATCGAGTCAGATAGGGAGATGTAATAAAAAAATAAATAAAAATACGACATAATCTTTGGCCGTATTTAGCGCATGTGCAGGACGCGTTTGCTGTAGCAGCGCACACACATAACGGAAGCGTTCATTCAGACGAGGCAACAAAATACAACACAAAAGTGAATAAACTGATCGCCAAAGCTTAAGACAGACCCTTTAAAAGTAACGGTTCAAAAACACGGCGCATTAAAAACATGAAGCCGAGCGCCAGACACGGTCGTGACGAAAATGTGCGTGCTTATGATTATTAGGATAATCTGCAGAAACCGCAAAAAAGACGTTGAAGTGTTTATAAATGCGTCTTCAGCCATGTATTCACTCAGATAGATGTATCATTTTTTTTTCTTAAGAAAGAAATTAAGATGTTCTTAAGAACATATTTGAGAATATCTTAAGATTTTTTCAAGAATTGCACTTAAGAACATTCTTACGAACTTCTTAGAATTTATCTTAAGAAATTTCTTAATTTATTTCTTAAGAAGATATTCGTGAATCCGGCCCCTGGTGCCCATCCACGTCTATGATAAGGCTGGCAGACTGCACCGGTTTTCGTTAAAAATCTTCGTTTGTGTTTTTCTGAGGAAACAAAGTCACCTATATCTTGGATGACCTGGGGGTAAGCAGATAAACATCAAATGTTCCTTTTTGGGTGAACTATCCCTTTAATGCTTGATTTATAAGCCTACCTACAAGTATGAAATTAAAGTATGGAAATCCAATTATTAAACACATTATAGATATGCTTTTAAATCAAGAATAAAGCATTTATAGCTGTATTTATAAACTGCTTATTAATGTCTTTTAATGCTTTATAAATGATGTATTAACTGTTTACTAATGTTTAACTAATGATTAATAGCGTGCCGTTATTATAAAGTGTTACCCATTTTAAAACTTTTGTATAGCTTCTGGTGTTTTAAGGTCAATTCTGTTCTTCCAGATGCCTCTGTCTAATAAAGAGAGGCAGAGACGGTTCAGAGCCAGAATAAACACAGATGCAGAAGCTAGGACTGAGTATCTTGGAAAAAAGAGAGCAAGGTATTAGGGTGATGATTCAGTGGAACAATAATGTGTCAGTAACAAGCAAACTTGAAATATTAATCAAAATAGGTTCACACTCATTTGTAATAAGCCTAAATGTTTTAGCGGTGTAATGTGTTATTACACATCATACACTATACCCCTGGCCATTGTTTATGAAGCATTATAATTTTACAGATTTACTGTAATATTTAGAAAATACGATTGTAATGAAATTGGTGTGATTACAACCTGCATCTAATACTCATTATTATTATTATTATTATTATTGTGTGTAGCTACTACAAATCAAGACCAGTTCCCAAAAAGCCTGTTGTACTTTTTTTAAATCATTAAAAACTGTGAGTTTTGCAACTGTCAAGTGTATCTTACTTAGTTTCAAATTTGAGTGTTGGAAAGAAAAATTATACTGATGATGGTTCTTATGGTAATCCTGAAAAATATTGCAGAATGTCATTCCGTCTAACAGTATGTCATTCTGGCTAACAATGACACGGGCAATTCATTTAACCCATATTTCTGTGTTAGATAACACAATTCAGCTTTTTGTTGAGTTAATGATAAAACAAGTCTTATTTACTTTATTGGAAAACATTTTTAAACATTTTCCAGTTTTTTTCTTTATTTGGTTCTGAATTTTGAATTGGCAGCAGCCCAAAATGAGCCTGTGCCTATATGAAATCCCAAATTGATTATATTAATTGTGATTAAAATGTAGTTTTCTGAGCACTAATTGTTTGTTGAGCTCCGAATATGGAGATAAGTACATTTGTATATGCCAACAATGATAGAAATGTAATTAATTTTAAAATTTATTACGTTACCCAGGAATGACATTTTCATGAGGAAAAAGATCTGATTCATCAAAAAAAATGGTTAATTACATTCTTGAAATGTGTAAATATCATTGCATCACATACACAACACTGTAATAAGTATAGAAAGTACTAACATTTACATTTTTTGCCTGTTTTATTTTTTTCCACATTTTAAATCCTTATCCATCATTCACCCTTATATAATTTATTACCTTTGATACACAGCCACGTCCATCTGTCCTGAGCACGAGCTCATCATCTGGCTCATTTACATGTGAACGCGCTCTGGAGTAGTATACGCAAACGCCGAAAAGGGAAATCAGTGATAAAAAACAATCCCTGATGAGTTTGCGTAAGCAAACGTAATCTTTTAGCTTTAAATCGGTTTGAACAACCAGGATAAGAGCAAGTAATCACCATTTTGAATAGCCGCTATATCAACAATCTCTGTGCACTGTGTAAACAATGAGTGTTGTATACATGCAACAAACCGCTTCCGGTGTTTGCGTAAACTACGCCAGAGCGCGTACACATGTAACGTGACTGATGCTAAACTTATGCTCAGGACAGATGGACGTGGCTGTGTATCAAAGGTAAAACATGACATAAATACTGTTAAGTTTTTCGCAAAAAACGACCGTTTCGTGTCTTAGGACATCAATGTATCGTCACGAGTCGCAGGGTGTAATTTGTATTTGTCTGTGCATGTTTTTTTTTTACTTTCAAAGGTTTGGTGCCCATCCACTCACATTATATGGCCGACAGACTGCACCGGTTTTGGTTAAAAATCTTTGTTTGTGTTCTTCTGAAGAAACAAAGCCACCTACATCTTGGATGCCCTGGGGGTAAGCAGATAAATATTAAATTTAAATTTTTGGGTGAACTATCCCTTTAAGCTGCTTTATACAGTAATGCTTTCATATTGCAAAATATGGTGCATATGGTGGACTAGCAAAATGAGTGTACTTACCAAGGCTGAGCTGGCAGGAACTTCAGACAGATCATCTGTCAGTTTTTTTGGTTTTACAATTGATCTTTTTCCAGGGACATCAGCAGAAGGTTTCATCCTCCCAGTTAATTTGTCCCTTTCTTTGACAAGGTTCTCATCCAGGCGTGACTCTATAATATTAAAATACATGTCAATAATAGGGATGACACATCTTATCAGGGTTTCACAACATTAATATAATTTAAGTTTACCATCATTTAAATAACGTAAAGTATCAAAAGCTGACGATCTAATGTTATATGTATGACACTTGTCATATAATTACTTTTACTTACATTTTGACACTTGTCATATAATTACTTTTACTTACATTTAAGTACAAAGGAGATTTCTGCAACAGCACTCTTTACTCGTTTAACTCAGTAATGAAAAAAATGTTATATAATAAACGCTGTACTGAACCTAACTCAACATAAACATCCAATATTCAAAGCCTATCACGTTGACTAACATAGCCTAATGACTCAACAGTAACTTAGTTCATGGCCATGTCTCTTCTGTTGGGCCTTTTTGGAAAATCTCAGTGTCCAATTCATGAACAGATGTTGTTATTATTACTGTTGTTATTATATATTGTTGACGACCTCAAAATAAATAATGAATATGGACATATTCCCTGTCTTGCGTGCACATAAAGAGCGATATTGTCGCGTTTGATAAATTAAACAGGCAAATACACAGTTAGCACAACAAATAACACATAAAAGTATTGCAGAATCACTTAAATCATGTAAACATGCGACTCACCAGCAAAACACACGACTCTGGCGACGTACTGAGACGTTTGGTTTCTCCCAGTGGGCCAGTTGACGAGTACTTCTTTAGAGAAGTCCCATTCCTCGTTATTTAAAGTTTCAACGTGAATGTTTGTTTCGTCGATGTACTTTGACAGCCCTATTTCTACTGTTTTCTCCTCAAAAAAATCAAATAAACAGAAACGCATCATCTTCGTATCAAAGCTAGCTCGATGATGTCCGTTAAGAAACGCTGTGACGTATTACGTTCAAAACCCAAAAGTGCGCCAAAGCGGCATCCACCGAGAACTAAGGAGACGATGCTGCTATCTAGCGGAGGTATGTGATAATTGCCATAAAACCAAATAATGACAAATACAATAATTTTAACAATAACAATAAAGTAGATTTATTGATTTATTAACACAAACTTTACATACAGATACATAAAAAACAAAAATGGAGCCTCCCTTAAAGAGGGGACGGTACAAAAAATATCTTAAAGATTCAGATGTACTTGTTCCCAGACAGACAAGACACAACTGGAATAAACATGGTTTAACATGGGTAAGTTTTTTTTTTATTATTATGTATTTGAAAAAATAATTAATTTTGAAATAATAAATTATTAGTGGCCAGATTTTCAAAACAAATTTTCTTCGTTTGTACTCAACAATACTTTAAAGAGTAATAAGGAAATCTAGGGTTTGTTTGATTGATTTTGTTTTTAATTTGGGGTCCCTGGGTTGGCTGAGAACCTCTAAACTATAGTGCATAATTCATAGGGTTCTGGGGGAAAGGAGGAAGGAATGACAGAAAATGAAGAAAGGAGAGAGAGTTCAGAATGTGAGAGCTGCAATGAAGGCCTTTATAATGAGGTACATCAATCAGTTTGATTTAGGCTATAATGCCTTACAAATATGTCTTTTATTTAAATAAGCAAATGTATGTTTATAGCCTGGCCTTTATCGTTTATTGACAGACATGTATATGCTACTTAAAATCAAATTAAAGACAATTAAACAATAAAAATGTGATGTCTCACATGGACAGTTTAACAATTTGTACTGTATCATATGTTGAAACTGAGAAATGAGCACCTCTTCGTCCAGCCTAATTAATAAAATACTTAAATCACCAATAATAACCATATGTTTAAGTAAACAAATAAAAAATATTAAACAAACACATTATTTCTTTTGCTCTTCATTTCCACAAAGAATTCAGAAGAGGAAGTGACTGAAAATGGCTCAAATGAGGTACCAAACCATAAAATGTTTCATTCTTGTAAGTTTTATCAGGTTATGTGCCATTACTGTATGGTTATTTGAAATGTTTCACTTTCAGGATGACTGTGAGGCTCAGGAGCTGATTATGGAAGATCTGGAAACAGGGCATTTGAATAGCAACTATGAGGTACTTTCAGTTGAGAGAAGGGGTATTATCAGAAAAAAAAACTGTGTTGCCTTTAGCTTGTCACTATAGGACTCTTTATATGTAAATACTTACTTGTCTAAAACCTTTACATACATTTGTATGCTGTATACATCTTTAAACCGATTACTGTTCAGAAATTTACTTCAATCATAATTTTGAAAATAAAAAAATTATGTTTTAAATAAAACCATGTAAACTTCCAATAAATTTAAAGAATAAGGGGGAGGCGGCTTAGATTAGCTTGAACCCAGCTCCATCATGAATCCACTTGTGGTGTGTCTACCTGTAAGTTAACATAAAATAGAACTGATCCTATTTAGCAACTTTTTAGTACATGACTAATTAGTTCCCATCTTTCCAAGAACCAAAACTTTAAAATAATACATTGAGTCATAAAAGCAGTTTTTTCTTATCAATAATTTTACCAATTACTTTTTACTTAAAATTTGCCAACTGTCTGTTTGATGCTGAGTTGCTGTTTTGTTAATGTGACTTCATGATGATGATCTCTCTTTTTTTCTAGAAAAACTGTCCATCAACTTCTGGATCCCATATAGATGCAGGTCAGGCAAATCTGATGATTACAGCATTTATTCTCCGTCACAAGATTACAGGAGCAGCTCTTCAAGATCTCCTTACTCTTCTAAATGAACTAATGCCTGGTGTAGCACCCCAGACTAGCTACCTGTTTAAGCAAACTCTAAAAGATGTGCATGGTGAAATGGAACTGCATTTTTATTGTCCATATTGCACTGAGTATATTGGAGAAACTGGGGAGGGTGTGTGTAGGAATACTGATTGCCAATTGGAGTATGATTTGACTACTTGCAAAAAAAATGGAAACTTTTTCATCTTTTTACCATTGGGTTCACAACTAAGAGACCTATTAGAAAATTCTGAAATTTTCTCAAAGCTTGGAAGGTCCCAGAGTTACAGTGATGATGCAGTCTCTGACATTTTTGATGGTAGTGAAATGTCGCAAACAATGCTTGAAAACAACATACGTGAGACAGATTTAACTCTTCTTTGGAACTGTGATGGTGTTCCAGTTTTTGAGTCATCAGGGTATTCTATCTGGCCTTTACAATGCGTTGTCAATGAACTGCCACCTGCAATCCGAAAAAAACATGTTCTTTGCATGGCATTGTGGTTTGGACGGTCAGCACCAAATATGAGTACAATGTTCACTCCAGTCATTGAGGAAGCCAAGATGCTTTCCACACAGGGCTTTATCTGGCAAAATCCAGTCACAAATACACCAGCTACCTCCCGAGCATTTCTACTCACCAGTGCTTGTGATGCAGCTGCACGACCCAGACTGAAAAATTCCATTCAGTTTAATGGGAAATTTGGTTGTGATTGGTGTCTCCATCCTGGCGAAATGGTCGAGAAAGGAGCTGGGTTGGCGCGTGTGTATCCATTCAGTCTTCCTGAGCCTGAGCCGAGGACACAAGACAAGTGGGAAGAAGATGCTATTGCTGCAAATAGTACTCCCATAAATGGTGTCCGTGGCCCTTGTCAGCTTTTGTTCTTGCCATTGTTCAACATAGTGAAAGGATTTGTACCTGACTACATGCATTGCGTGCTGCTAGGTGTGGTTAGACAGTGGGCCACTCTGTGGTTTGATTCACAATACAACCAGTGTCCATGGTACCTTGGTAGACACACACAAATTCTTGACTCTAGGTTACTTGAGATAAAACCTCCAAGGGAGATAAGTCGGGCACCACGCTCATTATCAGAAAGAAAGTTCTGGAAAGCTACGGAGTGGAAGTCTTTCCTCTTGTATTATTCCCTTTTTGTTCTCATGGGTGTACTACCTACAACATTCTATCAACACTGGTGTCTTCTCTGCTTTTCTCTCCACATTCTGTTACAGCCCAGAGTGCCAAAACATCTGATTGAAAAAGCTGATTTGATGCTGAAAAAATTTGTCATAAATGCTGAAACGCTCTATGGCAAACAGCACATCTCATTTAATGTGCATCAGCTGACACATTTAGCAAGCAGTGTGTATAGCTGGGGACCCCTTTGGGCTGCATCTGCCTTTTCTTTTGAGGCCAACAACAGGAAACTGCTGAGTTTCTTCCATGGAACTCAGCATGTCCCCATTCAAATAGCAAAATCCTTTTTGCTATGGAGAAGAATCCCCAAAATGCTAAAAGAAGCGAATGACGCATCACCAACTGTGGTCAGCTACATTGAGAATCTCTGGAACTGCAGCAGTGTTCTCCCACAGAAGTCTTTTAAAAGGGATATCTTCACCTTTTTCTGTAAAGGTGTAGTGAAACAGTTGCCTGTACAACATATGCTGGCTTTAAAGCGACTCCTGGGGAAAGTTGTTGACCAAGGCATTTACCACAGCAAAGTATTGATTGGTCAGAACTTATTTGCAGTGGAGAACAGTTCCTCATCAGATCGGAGATGCAATTGTGTGGCTGAATTTTGTGATGGCACATTTGGCATTTTAAAACACATTCTTGCACCGAAGTGTGTAACTTGTGAAGAGGTTTGTCAGTGTGACTGCAGTACTTCTTTAATGGTTTTATATTCAAGCCTGCCCACTGATTCACATGTGCTTTTCAGAGATGCTCAGATTGGGTTCAGTTCTGCAGGTTTTACACACAGAGTTTCCCTTGGAATTGAAATTAGAGCTAAATTTGCAAAAGACCTGAAAAGAAAGTGCTTTTTGATTTCATGCAAAGATGTGTTTTTTGTTGTTCCAATGGTGAACACAGTAGAATCTGACTAAAGAACCGAAATGTCCAAAATAGATACTTGTGTGCAGGTGTGGTATGTATAATATAAGCGTGTGTGTAATAATTTATAATTTATTTCTTTATAAGTCTTCATAAAACACCATATATAATACATGCTAACTAGGCCTATGTTTCACAAGGTTTTCTAAGAAAGGTCAATTTGCTGTTATTGTTTAAAATATGTCATGAATTCATTTTTATTTGGGCTCAACTTTTTTTTATTGTATAATAAATTAAGGTTTATTGTAGCCTCTCACATTATTTCTCTCAATGTCTTTGTTTTTGAAAAACCTCATATGCGCGCACACAAACACAAATTAGCAAAAAATATTTTTCTTACAGTAAATGTTTTTCATGAAGAATATGATTTGGCAATCATGATATATGTAGCTCTGCTCAAATACTCTGGTATTATCACACACAAAAACAAACAAACAAAAAACACAAAAACCACACATGTAACTTACAATCCAATTATAAATTCCTGTGATAGTACGCAACAAAAGTGGTATTTTTTTCATAAATACTGTACCTCTGATCCAGTCCTTTTAAAAAAGAATTACCACAGAAAAACAACAGAAAAACCACAAACAACATCTAATGGTAAATTCTTGTGATACTGTACAACAGAAATTGTTGTAGTAATCCTGTCATATTAGTTTGTGCTGGTATTACCACAAAAAAACAACAGAAAAACTACAAACAACATCTAATGGTAAATTCTTGTGATACTGTACAACAGAAATTGCTGTGGTAATCCTGTCATATTAGTTTGTGTTGGTATTACCACATAAAAAACAACAGAAAAACCACAAACAACATCTTATGGTAAATTCTTGTGATACTGTACAACAGAAATTGTTGTAGTAATCCTGTCATATTAGTTTGTGTTGGTATTACCACAAAAAAACAACAGAAAAACTACAAACAACATCTAATGGTAAATTCTTGTGATACTGTACAACAGAAATTGCTGTGGTAATCCTGTCATATTAGTTTGTGTTGGTATTACCACATAAAAAACAACAGAAAAACCACAAACAACATCTTATGGTAAATTCTTGTGATACTGTACAACAGAAATTGTTGTAGTAATCCTGTCATATTAGTTTGTGTTGGTATTACCACAAAAAAACAACAGAAAAACTACAAACAACATCTAATGGTAAATTCTTGTGATACTGTACAACAGAAATTGCTGTGGTAATCCTGTCATATTAGTTTGTGTTGGTATTACCACATAAAAAACAACAGAAAAACCACAAACAACATCTTATGGTAAATTCTTGTGATACTGTACAACAGAAATTGTTGTAGTAATCCTGTCATATTAGTTTGTGGTGGTATTACCACATAAAAAACAACAGAAAAACCACAAACAACATCTAATGGTAAATTCTTGTGATACTGTACAACAGAAATTGCTGTGGTAATCCTGTCATATTAGATTGTGTTGGTATTACCACATAAAAAACAACAGAAAAACCACAAACAACATCTAATGGTAAATTCTTGTGATACTGTACAACAGAAATTGCTGTGGTAATCCTGTCATATTAGATTGTGTTGGTATTACCACATAAAAAACAACAGAAAAACCACAAACAACATCTAATGGTAAATTCTTGTGATACTGTACAACAGAAATTGCTGTGGTAATCCTGTCATATTTAGCTCTGCTCATTTGTTGTGTGGTAAATTTATGTTGTACTACAGTGTTACCACAGGATTACCACAGGACATTTTTGTAAGGGTTTAAAGGCATTTAAAAAATAAAAACACTCCAGCGATTGAACAGTAATAGTAGATTAGTGTATTGAAAACGTTAAAATGCTTGCTTATTTGTGCTGCATTTTTGTGGAAACGAATTAGCTAGTAAAGACTGTTTCATGAATATGGTCTCATCGTTTGAGCCACATAGTTCAACAAAGCACGGCCGTTTTTAATGACCAACTAATAACTTCTGCTATTTAACTGATAAGAGTTCTCAAAAAATGCAACTGTATTGAACATAGCACCCAATCACTCGTTTAATATTTTTTGTTCCCTGTCATTTCGCTGTATTTTATGTTTGATTTAGCACAGGTGCCCTCTTACGTCATACTCCGAAAGTCCCCTTAGGCATTTGTGCGCATGCGCGCTACTCATAAATGGTGCTTTATAGAGGACGCACAAAAATACAGATTAAAATCATTTATATTTAGGTTAAATGGAAGATATAGCTTGTGCTGCATGTTAGCTTGCAAATTATGCCCAAGAACATAATTTATTAAGCCATATGTCTTACTAACAAGAAACAATGCCTCTAACCACAGGTCACGTACGAAAAATAATGCCCCGTTTAAGCCATTCTGAAGGGGTGGAGCGGAAAATGAAAATAAATACGGCCTTTTAAAATTTAAATGCTCCAGCGATTTCATTCCGTCAACCCCTTAGAACCCACCAAGAGCTAAATTCAGGTGTTTGCGAGTAGTTTCATTTAAAACGGAGAGGGCTGCCTTCAGCCTGTGTTTTCTGTTGTACTGACATGAGAGTCAGGGCTCCGAGCTTTCGGTCTGCGAACTACATCACTGAGCCTCTTCTAAAAGCATTTAAATAAAAACACTCCAGCGACTGTACGCAATGTAAACATAATATCATTTTAAAGAGCTATATTAAGCGCATATGAGCTGCTTTTATATGGTTTACGGATGAGCTTCAGGGCTGGCGTTTCTTCGTCCGTGTTCACAAAACTACATATTTTAAAGGCATTTAAAAAATAAAAACACTCCAGCGATTGAACAGTAATAGTAGATTAGTGTATTGAAAACGTTAAAATGCTTGCTTATTTGTGCTGCATTTTTGTGGAAACGAATTAGCTAGTAAAGACTGTTTCATGAATATGGTCTCATCGTTTGAGCCACATAGTTCAACAAAGCACGGCCGTTTTTAATGACCAACTAATAACTTCTGCTATTTAACTGATAAGAGTTCTCAAAAAATGCAACTGTATTGAACATAGCACCCAATCACTCGTTTAATATTTTTTGTTCCCTGTCATTTCGCTGTATTTTATGTTTGATTTAGCACAGGTGCCCTCTTACGTCATACTCCGAAAGTCCCCTTAGGCATTTGTGCGCATGCGCGCTACTCATAAATGGTGCTTTATAGAGGACGCACAAAAATACAGATTAAAATCATTTATATTTAGGTTAAATGGAAGATATAGCTTGTGCTGCATGTTAGCTTGCAAATTATGCCCAAGAACATAATTTATTAAGCCATATGTCTTACTAACAAGAAACAATGCCTCTAACCACAGGTCACGTACGAAAAATAATGCCCCGTTTAAGCCATTCTGAAGGGGTGGAGCGGAAAATGAAAATAAATACGGCCTTTTAAAATTTAAATGCTCCAGCGATTTCATTCCGTCAACCCCTTAGAACCCACCAAGAGCTAAATTCAGGTGTTTGCGAGTAGTTTCATTTAAAACGGAGAGGGCTGCCTTCAGCCTGTGTTTTCTGTTGTACTGACATGAGAGTCAGGGCTCCGAGCTTTCGGTCTGCGAACTACATCACTGAGCCTCTTCTAAAAGCATTTAAATAAAAACACTCCAGCGACTGTACGCAATGTAAACATAATATCATTTTAAAGAGCTATATTAAGCGCATATGAGCTGCTTTTATATGGTTTACGGATGAGCTTCAGGGCTGGCGTTTCTTCGTCCGTGTTCACAAAACTACATATTTTAAAGGCATTTAAAAAATAAAAACACTCCAGCGATTGAACAGTAATAGTAGATTAGTGTATTGAAAACGTTAAAATGCTTGCTTATTTGTGCTGCATTTTTGTGGAAACGAATTAGCTAGTAAAGACTGTTTCATGAATATGGTCTCATCGTTTGAGCCACATAGTTCAACAAAGCACGGCCGTTTTTAATGACCAACTAATAACTTCTGCTATTTAACTGATAAGAGTTCTCAAAAAATGCAACTGTATTGAACATAGCACCCAATCACTCGTTTAATATTTTTTGTTCCCTGTCATTTCGCTGTATTTTATGTTTGATTTAGCACAGGTGCCCTCTTACGTCATACTCCGAAAGTCCCCTTAGGCATTTGTGCGCATGCGCGCTACTCATAAATGGTGCTTTATAGAGGACGCACAAAAATACAGATTAAAATCATTTATATTTAGGTTAAATGGAAGATATAGCTTGTGCTGCATGTTAGCTTGCAAATTATGCCCAAGAACATAATTTATTAAGCCATATGTCTTACTAACAAGAAACAATGCCTCTAACCACAGGTCACGTACGAAAAATAATGCCCCGTTTAAGCCATTCTGAAGGGGTGGAGCGGAAAATGAAAATAAATACGGCCTTTTAAAATTTAAATGCTCCAGCGATTTCATTCCGTCAACCCCTTAGAACCCACCAAGAGCTAAATTCAGGTGTTTGCGAGTAGTTTCATTTAAAACGGAGAGGGCTGCCTTCCGCCTGTGTTTTCTGTTGTACTGACATGAGAGTCAGGGCTCCGAGCTTTCGGTCTGCGAACTACATCACTGAGCCTCTTCTAAAAGCATTTAAATAAAAACACTCCAGCGACTGTACGCAATGTAAACATAATATCATTTTAAAGAGCTATATTGAGCGCATATGAGCTGCTTTTATATGGTTTACGGATGAGCTTCAGGGCTGGCGTTTCTTCGTCCGTGTTCACAAAACTACATATTTTAAAGGCATTTAAAAAATAAAAACACTCCAGCGATTGAACAGTAATAGTAGATTAGTGTATTGAAAACGTTAAAATGCTTGCTTATTTGTGCTGCATTTTTGTGGAAACGAATTAGCTAGTAAAGACTGTTTCATGAATATGGTCTCATCGTTTGAGCCACATAGTTCAACAAAGCACGGCCGTTTTTAATGACCAACTAATAACTTCTGCTATTTAACTGATAAGAGTTCTCAAAAAATGCAACTGTATTGAACATAGCACCCAATCACTCGTTTAATATTTTTTGTTCCCTGTCATTTCGCTGTATTTTATGTTTGATTTAGCACAGGTGCCCTCTTACGTCATACTCCGAAAGTCCCCTTAGGCATTTGTGCGCATGCGGGCTACTCATAAATGGTGCTTTATAGAGGACGCACAAAAATACAGATTAAAATCATTTATATTTAGGTTAAATGGAAGATATAGCTTGTGCTGCATGTTAGCTTGCAAATTATGCCCAAGAACATAATTTATTAAGCCATATGTCTTACTAACAAGAAACAATGCCTCTAACCACAGGTCACGTACGAAAAATAATGCCCCGTTTAAGCCATTCTGAAGGGGTGGAGCGGAAAATGAAAATAAATACGGCCTTTTAAAATTTAAATGCTCCAGCGATTTCATTCCGTCAACCCCTTAGAACCCACCAAGAGCTAAATTCAGGTGTTTGCGAGTAGTTTCATTTAAAACGGAGAGGGCTGCCTTCAGCCTGTGTTTTCTGTTGTACTGACATGAGAGTCAGGGCTCCGAGCTTTCGGTCTGCGAACTACATCACTGAGCCTCTTCTAAAAGCATTTAAATAAAAACACTCCAGCGACTGTACGCAATGTAAACATAATATCATTTTAAAGAGCTATATTAAGCGCATATGAGCTGCTTTTATATGGTTTACGGATGAGCTTCAGGGCTGGCGTTTCTTCGTCCGTGTTCACAAAACTACATATTTTAAAGGCATTTAAAAAATAAAAACACTCCAGCGATTGAACAGTAATAGTAGATTAGTGTATTGAAAACGTTAAAATGCTTGCTTATTTGTGCTGCATTTTTGTGGAAACGAATTAGCTAGTAAAGACTGTTTCATGAATATGGTCTCATCGTTTGAGCCACATAGTTCAACAAAGCACGGCCGTTTTTAATGACCAACTAATAACTTCTGCTATTTAACTGATAAGAGTTCTCAAAAAATGCAACTGTATTGAACATAGCACCCAATCACTCGTTTAATATTTTTTGTTCCCTGTCATTTCGCTGTATTTTATGTTTGATTTAGCACAGGTGCCCTCTTACGTCATACTCCGAAAGTCCCCTTAGGCATTTGTGCGCATGCGCGCTACTCATAAATGGTGCTTTATAGAGGACGCACAAAAATACAGATTAAAATCATTTATATTTAGGTTAAATGGAAGATATAGCTTGTGCTGCATGTTAGCTTGCAAATTATGCCCAAGAACATAATTTATTAAGCCATATGTCTTACTAACAAGAAACAATGCCTCTAACCACAGGTCACGTACGAAAAATAATGCCCCGTTTAAGCCATTCTGAAGGGGTGGAGCGGAAAATGAAAATAAATACGGCCTTTTAAAATTTAAATGCTCCAGCGATTTCATTCCGTCAACCCCTTAGAACCCACCAAGAGCTAAATTCAGGTGTTTGCGAGTAGTTTCATTTAAAACGGAGAGGGCTGCCTTCAGCCTGTGTTTTCTGTTGTACTGACATGAGAGTCAGGGCTCCGAGCTTTCGGTCTGCGAACTACATCACTGAGCCTCTTCTAAAAGCATTTAAATAAAAACACTCCAGCGACTGTACGCAATGTAAACATAATATCATTTTAAAGAGCTATATTAAGCGCATATGAGCTGCTTTTATATGGTTTACGGATGAGCTTCAGGGCTGGCGTTTCTTCGTCCGTGTTCACAAAACTACATATTTTAAAGGCATTTAAAAAATAAAAACACTCCAGCGATTGAACAGTAATAGTAGATTAGTGTATTGAAAACGTTAAAATGCTTGCTTATTTGTGCTGCATTTTTGTGGAAACGAATTAGCTAGTAAAGACTGTTTCATGAATATGGTCTCATCGTTTGAGCCACATAGTTCAACAAAGCACGGCCGTTTTTAATGACCAACTAATAACTTCTGCTATTTAACTGATAAGAGTTCTCAAAAAATGCAACTGTATTGAACATAGCACCCAATCACTCGTTTAATATTTTTTGTTCCCTGTCATTTCGCTGTATTTTATGTTTGATTTAGCACAGGTGCCCTCTTACGTCATACTCCGAAAGTCCCCTTAGGCATTTGTGCGCATGCGCGCTACTCATAAATGGTGCTTTATAGAGGACGCACAAAAATACAGATTAAAATCATTTATATTTAGGTTAAATGGAAGATATAGCTTGTGCTGCATGTTAGCTTGCAAATTATGCCCAAGAACATAATTTATTAAGCCATATGTCTTACTAACAAGAAACAATGCCTCTAACCACAGGTCACGTACGAAAAATAATGCCCCGTTTAAGCCATTCTGAAGGGGTGGAGCGGAAAATGAAAATAAATACGGCCTTTTAAAATTTAAATGCTCCAGCGATTTCATTCCGTCAACCCCTTAGAACCCACCAAGAGCTAAATTCAGGTGTTTGCGAGTAGTTTCATTTAAAACGGAGAGGGCTGCCTTCAGCCTGTGTTTTCTGTTGTACTGACATGAGAGTCAGGGCTCCGAGCTTTCGGTCTGCGAACTACATCACTGAGCCTCTTCTAAAAGCATTTAAATAAAAACACTCCAGCGACTGTACGCAATGTAAACATAATATCATTTTAAAGAGCTATATTAAGCGCATATGAGCTGCTTTTATATGGTTTACGGATGAGCTTCAGGGCTGGCGTTTCTTCGTCCGTGTTCACAAAACTACATATTTTAAAGGCATTTAAAAAATAAAAACACTCCAGCGATTGAACAGTAATAGTAGATTAGTGTATTGAAAACGTTAAAATGCTTGCTTATTTGTGCTGCATTTTTGTGGAAACGAATTAGCTAGTAAAGACTGTTTCATGAATATGGTCTCATCGTTTGAGCCACATAGTTCAACAAAGCACGGCCGTTTTTAATGACCAACTAATAACTTCTGCTATTTAACTGATAAGAGTTCTCAAAAAATGCAACTGTATTGAACATAGCACCCAATCACTCGTTTAATATTTTTTGTTCCCTGTCATTTCGCTGTATTTTATGTTTGATTTAGCACAGGTGCCCTCTTACGTCATACTCCGAAAGTCCCCTTAGGCATTTGTGCGCATGCGCGCTACTCATAAATGGTGCTTTATAGAGGACGCACAAAAATACAGATTAAAATCATTTATATTTAGGTTAAATGGAAGATATAGCTTGTGCTGCATGTTAGCTTGCAAATTATGCCCAAGAACATAATTTATTAAGCCATATGTCTTACTAACAAGAAACAATGCCTCTAACCACAGGTCACGTACGAAAAATAATGCCCCGTTTAAGCCATTCTGAAGGGGTGGAGCGGAAAATGAAAATAAATACGGCCTTTTAAAATTTAAATGCTCCAGCGATTTCATTCCGTCAACCCCTTAGAACCCACCAAGAGCTAAATTCAGGTGTTTGCGAGTAGTTTCATTTAAAACGGAGAGGGCTGCCTTCCGCCTGTGTTTTCTGTTGTACTGACATGAGAGTCAGGGCTCCGAGCTTTCGGTCTGCGAACTACATCACTGAGCCTCTTCTAAAAGCATTTAAATAAAAACACTCCAGCGACTGTACGCAATGTAAACATAATATCATTTTAAAGAGCTATATTAAGCGCATATGAGCTGCTTTTATATGGTTTACGGATGAGCTTCAGGGCTGGCGTTTCTTCGTCCGTGTTCACAAAACTACATATTTTAAAGGCATTTAAAAAATAAAAACACTCCAGCGATTGAACAGTAATAGTAGATTAGTGTATTGAAAACGTTAAAATGCTTGCTTATTTGTGCTGCATTTTTGTGGAAACGAATTAGCTAGTAAAGACTGTTTCATGAATATGGTCTCATCGTTTGAGCCACATAGTTCAACAAAGCACGGCCGTTTTTAATGACCAACTAATAACTTCTGCTATTTAACTGATAAGAGTTCTCAAAAAATGCAACTGTATTGAACATAGCACCCAATCACTCGTTTAATATTTTTTGTTCCCTGTCATTTCGCTGTATTTTATGTTTGATTTAGCACAGGTGCCCTCTTACGTCATACTCCGAAAGTCCCCTTAGGCATTTGTGCGCATGCGCGCTACTCATAAATGGTGCTTTATAGAGGACGCACAAAAATACAGATTAAAATCATTTATATTTAGGTTAAATGGAAGATATAGCTTGTGCTGCATGTTAGCTTGCAAATTATGCCCAAGAACATAATTTATTAAGCCATATGTCTTACTAACAAGAAACAATGCCTCTAACCACAGGTCACGTACGAAAAATAATGCCCCGTTTAAGCCATTCTGAAGGGGTGGAGCGGAAAATGAAAATAAATACGGCCTTTTAAAATTTAAATGCTCCAGCGATTTCATTCCGTCAACCCCTTAGAACCCACCAAGAGCTAAATTCAGGTGTTTGCGAGTAGTTTCATTTAAAACGGAGAGGGCTGCCTTCCGCCTGTGTTTTCTGTTGTACTGACATGAGAGTCAGGGCTCCGAGCTTTCGGTCTGCGAACTACATCACTGAGCCTCTTCTAAAAGCATTTAAATAAAAACACTCCAGCGACTGTACGCAATGTAAACATAATATCATTTTAAAGAGCTATATTAAGCGCATATGAGCTGCTTTTATATGGTTTACGGATGAGCTTCAGGGCTGGCGTTTCTTCGTCCGTGTTCACAAAACTACATATTTTAAAGGCATTTAAAAAATAAAAACACTCCAGCGATTGAACAGTAATAGTAGATTAGTGTATTGAAAACGTTAAAATGCTTGCTTATTTGTGCTGCATTTTTGTGGAAACGAATTAGCTAGTAAAGACTGTTTCATGAATATGGTCTCATCGTTTGAGCCACATAGTTCAACAAAGCACGGCCGTTTTTAATGACCAACTAATAACTTCTGCTATTTAACTGATAAGAGTTCTCAAAAAATGCAACTGTATTGAACATAGCACCCAATCACTCGTTTAATATTTTTTGTTCCCTGTCATTTCGCTGTATTTTATGTTTGATTTAGCACAGGTGCCCTCTTACGTCATACTCCGAAAGTCCCCTTAGGCATTTGTGCGCATGCGCGCTACTCATAAATGGTGCTTTATAGAGGACGCACAAAAATACAGATTAAAATCATTTATATTTAGGTTAAATGTAAGATATAGCTTGTGCTGCATGTTAGCTTGCAAATTATGCCCAAGAACATAATTTATTAAGCCATATGTCTTACTAACAAGAAACAATGCCTCTAACCACAGGTCACGTACGAAAAATAATGCCCCGTTTAAGCCATTCTGAAGGGGTGGAGCGGAAAATGAAAATAAATACGGCCTTTTAAAATTTAAATGCTCCAGCGATTTCATTCCGTCAACCCCTTAGAACCCACCAAGAGCTAAATTCAGGTGTTTGCGAGTAGTTTCATTTAAAACGGAGAGGGCTGCCTTCAGCCTGTGTTTTCTGTTGTACTGACATGAGAGTCAGGGCTCCGAGCTTTCGGTCTGCGAACTACATCACTGAGCCTCTTCTAAAAGCATTTAAATAAAAACACTCCAGCGACTGTACGCAATGTAAACATAATATCATTTTAAAGAGCTATATTAAGCGCATATGAGCTGCTTTTATATGGTTTACGGATGAGCTTCAGGGCTGGCGTTTCTTCGTCCGTGTTCACAAAACTACATATTTTAAAGGCATTTAAAAAATAAAAACACTCCAGCGATTGAACAGTAATAGTAGATTAGTGTATTGAAAACGTTAAAATGCTTGCTTATTTGTGCTGCATTTTTGTGGAAACGAATTAGCTAGTAAAGACTGTTTCATGAATATGGTCTCATCGTTTGAGCCACATAGTTCAACAAAGCACGGCCGTTTTTAATGACCAACTAATAACTTCTGCTATTTAACTGATAAGAGTTCTCAAAAAATGCAACTGTATTGAACATAGCACCCAATCACTCGTTTAATATTTTTTGTTCCCTGTCATTTCGCTGTATTTTATGTTTGATTTAGCACAGGTGCCCTCTTACGTCATACTCCGAAAGTCCCCTTAGGCATTTGTGCGCATGCGCGCTACTCATAAATGGTGCTTTATAGAGGACGCACAAAAATACAGATTAAAATCATTTATATTTAGGTTAAATGGAAGATATAGCTTGTGCTGCATGTTAGCTTGCAAATTATGCCCAAGAACATAATTTATTAAGCCATATGTCTTACTAACAAGAAACAATGCCTCTAACCACAGGTCACGTACGAAAAATAATGCCCCGTTTAAGCCATTCTGAAGGGGTGGAGCGGAAAATGAAAATAAATACGGCCTTTTAAAATTTAAATGCTCCAGCGATTTCATTCCGTCAACCCCTTAGAACCCACCAAGAGCTAAATTCAGGTGTTTGCGAGTAGTTTCATTTAAAACGGAGAGGGCTGCCTTCAGCCTGTGTTTTCTGTTGTACTGACATGAGAGTCAGGGCTCCGAGCTTTCGGTCTGCGAACTACATCACTGAGCCTCTTCTAAAAGCATTTAAATAAAAACACTCCAGCGACTGTACGCAATGTAAACATAATATCATTTTAAAGAGCTATATTAAGCGCATATGAGCTGCTTTTATATGGTTTACGGATGAGCTTCAGGGCTGGCGTTTCTTCGTCCGTGTTCACAAAACTACATATTTTAAAGGCATTTAAAAAATAAAAACACTCCAGCGATTGAACAGTAATAGTAGATTAGTGTATTGAAAACGTTAAAATGCTTGCTTATTTGTGCTGCATTTTTGTGGAAACGAATTAGCTAGTAAAGACTGTTTCATGAATATGGTCTCATCGTTTGAGCCACATAGTTCAACAAAGCACGGCCGTTTTTAATGACCAACTAATAACTTCTGCTATTTAACTGATAAGAGTTCTCAAAAAATGCAACTGTATTGAACATAGCACCCAATCACTCGTTTAATATTTTTTGTTCCCTGTCATTTCGCTGTATTTTATGTTTGATTTAGCACAGGTGCCCTCTTACGTCATACTCCGAAAGTCCCCTTAGGCATTTGTGCGCATGCGCGCTACTCATAAATGGTGCTTTATAGAGGACGCACAAAAATACAGATTAAAATCATTTATATTTAGGTTAAATGGAAGATATAGCTTGTGCTGCATGTTAGCTTGCAAATTATGCCCAAGAACATAATTTATTAAGCCATATGTCTTACTAACAAGAAACAATGCCTCTAACCACAGGTCACGTACGAAAAATAATGCCCCGTTTAAGCCATTCTGAAGGGGTGGAGCGGAAAATGAAAATAAATACGGCCTTTTAAAATTTAAATGCTCCAGCGATTTCATTCCGTCAACCCCTTAGAACCCACCAAGAGCTAAATTCAGGTGTTTGCGAGTAGTTTCATTTAAAACGGAGAGGGCTGCCTTCAGCCTGTGTTTTCTGTTGTACTCACATGAGAGTCAGGGCTCCGAGCTCTCGGTCTGCGAACTACATCACTGAACCTCTTTTAAAAGCATTTAAATAAAAACACTCCAGCGACTGTACGCAATGTAAACATAATATCATTTTAAAGAGCTTTATTAAGCGCATATGAGCTGCTTTTATATGGTTTATGGATAAGCTTCAGGGCTGGCGTTTCTTCGTCCGTGTTCACAAAACTACATATTTTAAAGGCATTTAAAAAATAAAAACACTCCAGCGATTGAACAGTAATAGTAGATTAGTGTATTGAAAACGTTAAAATGCTTGCTTATTTGTGCTGCATTTTTGTGGAAACGAATTAGCTAGTAAAGACTGTTTCATGAATATGGTCTCATCGTTTGAGCCACATAGTTCAACAAAGCACGGCCGTTTTTAATGACCAACTAATAACTTCTGCTATTTAACTGATAAGAGTTCTCAAAAAATGCAACTGTATTGAACATAGCACCCAATCACTCGTTTAATATTTTTTGTTCCCTGTCATTTCGCTGTATTTTATGTTTGATTTAGCACAGGTGCCCTCTTACGTCATACTCCGAAAGTCCCCTTAGGCATTTGTGCGCATGCGCGCTACTCATAAATGGTGCTTTATAGAGGACGCACAAAAATACAGATTAAAATCATTTATATTTAGGTTAAATGGAAGATATAGCTTGTGCTGCATGTTAGCTTGCAAATTATGCCCAAGAACATAATTTATTAAGCCATATGTCTTACTAACAAGAAACAATGCCTCTAACCACAGGTCACGTACGAAAAATAATGCCCCGTTTAAGCCATTCTGAAGGGGTGGAGCGGAACATGAAAATAAATACGGCCTTTTAAAATTTAAATGCTCCAGCGATTTCATTCCGTCAACCCCTTAGAACCCACCAAGAGCTAAATTCAGGTGTTTGCGAGTAGTTTCATTTAAAACGGAGAGGGCTGCCTTCCGCCTGTGTTTTCTGTTGTACTGACATGAGAGTCAGGGCTCCGAGCTTTCGGTCTGCGAACTACATCACTGAGCCTCTTCTAAAAGCATTTAAATAAAAACACTCCAGCGACTGTACGCAATGTAAACATAATATCATTTTAAAGAGCTATATTAAGCGCATATGAGCTGCTTTTATATGGTTTACGGATGAGCTTCAGGGCTGGCGTTTCTTCGTCCGTGTTCACAAAACTACATATTTTAAAGGCATTTAAAAAATAAAAACACTCCAGCGATTGAACAGTAATAGTAGATTAGTGTATTGAAAACGTTAAAATGCTTGCTTATTTGTGCTGCATTTTTGTGGAAACGAATTAGCTAGTAAAGACTGTTTCATGAATATGGTCTCATCGTTTGAGCCACATAGTTCAACAAAGCACGGCCGTTTTTAATGACCAACTAATAACTTCTGCTATTTAACTGATAAGAGTTCTCAAAAAATGCAACTGTATTGAACATAGCACCCAATCACTCGTTTAATATTTTTTGTTCCCTGTCATTTCGCTGTATTTTATGTTTGATTTAGCACAGGTGCCCTCTTACGTCATACTCCGAAAGTCCCCTTAGGCATTTGTGCGCATGCGCGCTACTCATAAATGGTGCTTTATAGAGGACGCACAAAAATACAGATTAAAATCATTTATATTTAGGTTAAATGGAAGATATAGCTTGTGCTGCATGTTAGCTTGCAAATTATGCCCAAGAACATAATTTATTAAGCCATATGTCTTACTAACAAGAAACAATGCCTCTAACCACAGGTCACGTACGAAAAATAATGCCCCGTTTAAGCCATTCTGAAGGGGTGGAGCGGAAAATGAAAATAAATACGGCCTTTTAAAATTTAAATGCTCCAGCGATTTCATTCCGTCAACCCCTTAGAACCCACCAAGAGCTAAATTCAGGTGTTTGCGAGTAGTTTCATTTAAAACGGAGAGGGCTGCCTTCCGCCTGTGTTTTCTGTTGTACTGACATGAGAGTCAGGGCTCCGAGCTTTCGGTCTGCGAACTACATCACTGAGCCTCTTCTAAAAGCATTTAAATAAAAACACTCCAGCGACTGTACGCAATGTAAACATAATATCATTTTAAAGAGCTATATTAAGCGCATATGAGCTGCTTTTATATGGTTTACGGATGAGCTTCAGGGCTGGCGTTTCTTCGTCCGTGTTCACAAAACTACATATTTTAAAGGCATTTAAAAAATAAAAACACTCCAGCGATTGAACAGTAATAGTAGATTAGTGTATTGAAAACGTTAAAATGCTTGCTTATTTGTGCTGCATTTTTGTGGAAACGAATTAGCTAGTAAAGACTGTTTCATGAATATGGTCTCATCGTTTGAGCCACATAGTTCAACAAAGCACGGCCGTTTTTAATGACCAACTAATAACTTCTGCTATTTAACTGATAAGAGTTCTCAAAAAATGCAACTGTATTGAACATAGCACCCAATCACTCGTTTAATATTTTTTGTTCCCTGTCATTTCGCTGTATTTTATGTTTGATTTAGCACAGGTGCCCTCTTACGTCATACTCCGAAAGTCCCCTTAGGCATTTGTGCGCATGCGCGCTACTCATAAATGGTGCTTTATAGAGGACGCACAAAAATACAGATTAAAATCATTTATATTTAGGTTAAATGTAAGATATAGCTTGTGCTGCATGTTAGCTTGCAAATTATGCCCAAGAACATAATTTATTAAGCCATATGTCTTACTAACAAGAAACAATGCCTCTAACCACAGGTCACGTACGAAAAATAATGCCCCGTTTAAGCCATTCTGAAGGGGTGGAGCGGAAAATGAAAATAAATACGGCCTTTTAAAATTTAAATGCTCCAGCGATTTCATTCCGTCAACCCCTTAGAACCCACCAAGAGCTAAATTCAGGTGTTTGCGAGTAGTTTCATTTAAAACGGAGAGGGCTGCCTTCAGCCTGTGTTTTCTGTTGTACTGACATGAGAGTCAGGGCTCCGAGCTTTCGGTCTGCGAACTACATCACTGAGCCTCTTCTAAAAGCATTTAAATAAAAACACTCCAGCGACTGTACGCAATGTAAACATAATATCATTTTAAAGAGCTATATTAAGCGCATATGAGCTGCTTTTATATGGTTTACGGATGAGCTTCAGGGCTGGCGTTTCTTCGTCCGTGTTCACAAAACTACATATTTTAAAGGCATTTAAAAAATAAAAACACTCCAGCGATTGAACAGTAATAGTAGATTAGTGTATTGAAAACGTTAAAATGCTTGCTTATTTGTGCTGCATTTTTGTGGAAACGAATTAGCTAGTAAAGACTGTTTCATGAATATGGTCTCATCGTTTGAGCCACATAGTTCAACAAAGCACGGCCGTTTTTAATGACCAACTAATAACTTCTGCTATTTAACTGATAAGAGTTCTCAAAAAATGCAACTGTATTGAACATAGCACCCAATCACTCGTTTAATATTTTTTGTTCCCTGTCATTTCGCTGTATTTTATGTTTGATTTAGCACAGGTGCCCTCTTACGTCATACTCCGAAAGTCCCCTTAGGCATTTGTGCGCATGCGCGCTACTCATAAATGGTGCTTTATAGAGGACGCACAAAAATACAGATTAAAATCATTTATATTTAGGTTAAATGGAAGATATAGCTTGTGCTGCATGTTAGCTTGCAAATTATGCCCAAGAACATAATTTATTAAGCCATATGTCTTACTAACAAGAAACAATGCCTCTAACCACAGGTCACGTACGAAAAATAATGCCCCGTTTAAGCCATTCTGAAGGGGTGGAGCGGAAAATGAAAATAAATACGGCCTTTTAAAATTTAAATGCTCCAGCGATTTCATTCCGTCAACCCCTTAGAACCCACCAAGAGCTAAATTCAGGTGTTTGCGAGTAGTTTCATTTAAAACGGAGAGGGCTGCCTTCAGCCTGTGTTTTCTGTTGTACTGACATGAGAGTCAGGGCTCCGAGCTTTCGGTCTGCGAACTACATCACTGAGCCTCTTCTAAAAGCATTTAAATAAAAACACTCCAGCGACTGTACGCAATGTAAACATAATATCATTTTAAAGAGCTATATTAAGCGCATATGAGCTGCTTTTATATGGTTTACGGATGAGCTTCAGGGCTGGCGTTTCTTCGTCCGTGTTCACAAAACTACATATTTTAAAGGCATTTAAAAAATAAAAACACTCCAGCGATTGAACAGTAATAGTAGATTAGTGTATTGAAAACGTTAAAATGCTTGCTTATTTGTGCTGCATTTTTGTGGAAACGAATTAGCTAGTAAAGACTGTTTCATGAATATGGTCTCATCGTTTGAGCCACATAGTTCAACAAAGCACGGCCGTTTTTAATGACCAACTAATAACTTCTGCTATTTAACTGATAAGAGTTCTCAAAAAATGCAACTGTATTGAACATAGCACCCAATCACTCGTTTAATATTTTTTGTTCCCTGTCATTTCGCTGTATTTTATGTTTGATTTAGCACAGGTGCCCTCTTACGTCATACTCCGAAAGTCCCCTTAGGCATTTGTGCGCATGCGCGCTACTCATAAATGGTGCTTTATAGAGGACGCACAAAAATACAGATTAAAATCATTTATATTTAGGTTAAATGGAAGATATAGCTTGTGCTGCATGTTAGCTTGCAAATTATGCCCAAGAACATAATTTATTAAGCCATATGTCTTACTAACAAGAAACAATGCCTCTAACCACAGGTCACGTACGAAAAATAATGCCCCGTTTAAGCCATTCTGAAGGGGTGGAGCGGAAAATGAAAATAAATACGGCCTTTTAAAATTTAAATGCTCCAGCGATTTCATTCCGTCAACCCCTTAGAACCCACCAAGAGCTAAATTCAGGTGTTTGCGAGTAGTTTCATTTAAAACGGAGAGGGCTGCCTTCAGCCTGTGTTTTCTGTTGTACTGACATGAGAGTCAGGGCTCCGAGCTTTCGGTCTGCGAACTACATCACTGAGCCTCTTCTAAAAGCATTTAAATAAAAACACTCCAGCGACTGTACGCAATGTAAACATAATATCATTTTAAAGAGCTATATTAAGCGCATATGAGCTGCTTTTATATGGTTTACGGATGAGCTTCAGGGCTGGCGTTTCTTCGTCCGTGTTCACAAAACTACATATTTTAAAGGCATTTAAAAAATAAAAACACTCCAGCGATTGAACAGTAATAGTAGATTAGTGTATTGAAAACGTTAAAATGCTTGCTTATTTGTGCTGCATTTTTGTGGAAACGAATTAGCTAGTAAAGACTGTTTCATGAATATGGTCTCATCGTTTGAGCCACATAGTTCAACAAAGCACGGCCGTTTTTAATGACCAACTAATAACTTCTGCTATTTAACTGATAAGAGTTCTCAAAAAATGCAACTGTATTGAACATAGCACCCAATCACTCGTTTAATATTTTTTGTTCCCTGTCATTTCGCTGTATTTTATGTTTGATTTAGCACAGGTGCCCTCTTACGTCATACTCCGAAAGTCCCCTTAGGCATTTGTGCGCATGCGCGCTACTCATAAATGGTGCTTTATAGAGGACGCACAAAAATACAGATTAAAATCATTTATATTTAGGTTAAATGGAAGATATAGCTTGTGCTGCATGTTAGCTTGCAAATTATGCCCAAGAACATAATTTATTAAGCCATATGTCTTACTAACAAGAAACAATGCCTCTAACCACAGGTCACGTACGAAAAATAATGCCCCGTTTAAGCCATTCTGAAGGGGTGGAGCGGAAAATGAAAATAAATACGGCCTTTTAAAATTTAAATGCTCCAGCGATTTCATTCCGTCAACCCCTTAGAACCCACCAAGAGCTAAATTCAGGTGTTTGCGAGTAGTTTCATTTAAAACGGAGAGGGCTGCCTTCAGCCTGTGTTTTCTGTTGTACTGACATGAGAGTCAGGGCTCCGAGCTTTCGGTCTGCGAACTACATCACTGAGCCTCTTCTAAAAGCATTTAAATAAAAACACTCCAGCGACTGTACGCAATGTAAACATAATATCATTTTAAAGAGCTATATTAAGCGCATATGAGCTGCTTTTATATGGTTTACGGATGAGCTTCAGGGCTGGCGTTTCTTCGTCCGTGTTCACAAAACTACATATTTTAAAGGCATTTAAAAAATAAAAACACTCCAGCGATTGAACAGTAATAGTAGATTAGTGTATTGAAAACGTTAAAATGCTTGCTTATTTGTGCTGCATTTTTGTGGAAACGAATTAGCTAGTAAAGACTGTTTCATGAATATGGTCTCATCGTTTGAGCCACATAGTTCAACAAAGCACGGCCGTTTTTAATGACCAACTAATAACTTCTGCTATTTAACTGATAAGAGTTCTCAAAAAATGCAACTGTATTGAACATAGCACCCAATCACTCGTTTAATATTTTTTGTTCCCTGTCATTTCGCTGTATTTTATGTTTGATTTAGCACAGGTGCCCTCTTACGTCATACTCCGAAAGTCCCCTTAGGCATTTGTGCGCATGCGCGCTACTCATAAATGGTGCTTTATAGAGGACGCACAAAAATACAGATTAAAATCATTTATATTTAGGTTAAATGGAAGATATAGCTTGTGCTGCATGTTAGCTTGCAAATTATGCCCAAGAACATAATTTATTAAGCCATATGTCTTACTAACAAGAAACAATGCCTCTAACCACAGGTCACGTACGAAAAATAATGCCCCGTTTAAGCCATTCTGAAGGGGTGGAGCGGAAAATGAAAATAAATACGGCCTTTTAAAATTTAAATGCTCCAGCGATTTCATTCCGTCAACCCCTTAGAACCCACCAAGAGCTAAATTCAGGTGTTTGCGAGTAGTTTCATTTAAAACGGAGAGGGCTGCCTTCAGCCTGTGTTTTCTGTTGTAGGCTACTCACATGAGAGTCAGGGCTCCGAGCTCTCGGTCTGCGAACTACATCACTGAACCTCTTTTAAAAGCATTTAAATAAAAACACTCCAGCGACTGTACGCAATGTAAACATAATATCATTTTAAAGAGCTTTATTAAGCGCATATGAGCTGCTTTTATATGGTTTACGGATAAGCTTCAGGGCTGGCGTTTCTTCGTCCGTGTTCACAAAACTACATATTTTAAAGGCATTTAAAAAATAAAAACACTCCAGCGATTGAACAGTAATAGTAGATTAGTGTATTGAAAACGTTAAAATGCTTGCTTATTTGTGCTGCATTTTTGTGGAAACGAATTAGCTAGTAAAGACTGTTTCATGAATATGGTCTCATCGTTTGAGCCACATAGTTCAACAAAGCACGGCCGTTTTTAATGACCAACTAATAACTTCTGCTATTTAACTGATAAGAGTTCTCAAAAAATGCAACTGTATTGAACATAGCACCCAATCACTCGTTTAATATTTTTTGTTCCCTGTCATTTCGCTGTATTTTATGTTTGATTTAGCACAGGTGCCCTCTTACGTCATACTCCGAAAGTCCCCTTAGGCATTTGTGCGCATGCGCGCTACTCATAAATGGTGCTTTATAGAGGACGCACAAAAATACAGATTAAAATCATTTATATTTAGGTTAAATGGAAGATATAGCTTGTGCTGCATGTTAGCTTGCAAATTATGCCCAAGAACATAATTTATTAAGCCATATGTCTTACTAACAAGAAACAATGCCTCTAACCACAGGTCACGTACGAAAAATAATGCCCCGTTTAAGCCATTCTGAAGGGGTGGAGCGGAAAATGAAAATAAATACGGCCTTTTAAAATTTAAATGCTCCAGCGATTTCATTCCGTCAACCCCTTAGAACCCACCAAGAGCTAAATTCAGGTGTTTGCGAGTAGTTTCATTTAAAACGGAGAGGGCTGCCTTCCGCCTGTGTTTTCTGTTGTACTGACATGAGAGTCAGGGCTCCGAGCTTTCGGTCTGCGAACTACATCACTGAGCCTCTTCTAAAAGCATTTAAATAAAAACACTCCAGCGACTGTACGCAATGTAAACATAATATCATTTTAAAGAGCTATATTAAGCGCATATGAGCTGCTTTTATATGGTTTACGGATGAGCTTCAGGGCTGGCGTTTCTTCGTCCGTGTTCACAAAACTACATATTTTAAAGGCATTTAAAAAATAAAAACACTCCAGCGATTGAACAGTAATAGTAGATTAGTGTATTGAAAACGTTAAAATGCTTGCTTATTTGTGCTGCATTTTTGTGGAAACGAATTAGCTAGTAAAGACTGTTTCATGAATATGGTCTCATCGTTTGAGCCACATAGTTCAACAAAGCACGGCCGTTTTTAATGACCAACTAATAACTTCTGCTATTTAACTGATAAGAGTTCTCAAAAAATGCAACTGTATTGAACATAGCACCCAATCACTCGTTTAATATTTTTTGTTCCCTGTCATTTCGCTGTATTTTATGTTTGATTTAGCACAGGTGCCCTCTTACGTCATACTCCGAAAGTCCCCTTAGGCATTTGTGCGCATGCGCGCTACTCATAAATGGTGCTTTATAGAGGACGCACAAAAATACAGATTAAAATCATTTATATTTAGGTTAAATGGAAGATATAGCTTGTGCTGCATGTTAGCTTGCAAATTATGCCCAAGAACATAATTTATTAAGCCATATGTCTTACTAACAAGAAACAATGCCTCTAACCACAGGTCACGTACGAAAAATAATGCCCAGTTTAAGCCATTCTGAAGGGGTGGAGCGGAAAATGAAAATAAATACGGCCTTTTAAAATTTAAATGCTCCAGCGATTTCATTCCGTCAACCCCTTAGAACCCACCAAGAGCTAAATTCAGGTGTTTGCGAGTAGTTTCATTTAAAACGGAGAGGGCTGCCTTCAGCCTGTGTTTTCTGTTGTACTCACATGAGAGTCAGGGCTCCGAGCTCTCGGTCTGCGAACTACATCACTGAACCTCTTTTAAAAGCATTTAAATAAAAACACTCCAGCGACTGTACGCAATGTAAACATAATATCATTTTAAAGAGCTTTATTAAGCGCATATGAGCTGCTTTTATATGGTTTACGGATAAGCTTCAGGGCTGGCGTTTCTTCGTCCGTGTTCACAAAACTACATATTTTAAAGGCATTTAAAAAATAAAAACACTCCAGCGATTGAACAGTAATAGTAGATTAGTGTATTGAAAACGTTAAAATGCTTGCTTATTTGTGCTGCATTTTTGTGGAAACGAATTAGCTAGTAAAGACTGTTTCATGAATATGGTCTCATCGTTTGAGCCACATAGTTCAACAAAGCACGGCCGTTTTTAATGACCAACTAATAACTTCTGCTATTTAACTGATAAGAGTTCTCAAAAAATGCAACTGTATTGAACATAGCACCCAATCACTCGTTTAATATTTTTTGTTCCCTGTCATTTCGCTGTATTTTATGTTTGATTTAGCACAGGTGCCCTCTTACGTCATACTCCGAAAGTCCCCTTAGGCATTTGTGCGCATGCGCGCTACTCATAAATGGTGCTTTATAGAGGACGCACAAAAATACAGATTAAAATCATTTATATTTAGGTTAAATGGAAGATATAGCTTGTGCTGCATGTTAGCTTGCAAATTATGCCCAAGAACATAATTTATTAAGCCATATGTCTTACTAACAAGAAACAATGCCTCTAACCACAGGTCACGTACGAAAAATAATGCCCCGTTTAAGCCATTCTGAAGGGGTGGAGCGGAAAATGAAAATAAATACGGCCTTTTAAAATTTAAATGCTCCAGCGATTTCATTCCGTCAACCCCTTAGAACCCACCAAGAGCTAAATTCAGGTGTTTGCGAGTAGTTTCATTTAAAACGGAGAGGGCTGCCTTCAGCCTGTGTTTTCTGTTGTACTGACATGAGAGTCAGGGCTCCGAGCTTTCGGTCTGCGAACTACATCACTGAGCCTCTTCTAAAAGCATTTAAATAAAAACACTCCAGCGACTGTACGCAATGTAAACATAATATCATTTTAAAGAGCTATATTAAGCGCATATGAGCTGCTTTTATATGGTTTACGGATGAGCTTCAGGGCTGGCGTTTCTTCGTCCGTGTTCACAAAACTACATATTTTAAAGGCATTTAAAAAATAAAAACACTCCAGCGATTGAACAGTAATAGTAGATTAGTGTATTGAAAACGTTAAAATGCTTGCTTATTTGTGCTGCATTTTTGTGGAAACGAATTAGCTAGTAAAGACTGTTTCATGAATATGGTCTCATCGTTTGAGCCACATAGTTCAACAAAGCACGGCCGTTTTTAATGACCAACTAATAACTTCTGCTATTTAACTGATAAGAGTTCTCAAAAAATGCAACTGTATTGAACATAGCACCCAATCACTCGTTTAATATTTTTTGTTCCCTGTCATTTCGCTGTATTTTATGTTTGATTTAGCACAGGTGCCCTCTTACGTCATACTCCGAAAGTCCCCTTAGGCATTTGTGCGCATGCGCGCTACTCATAAATGGTGCTTTATAGAGGACGCACAAAAATACAGATTAAAATCATTTATATTTAGGTTAAATGGAAGATATAGCTTGTGCTGCATGTTAGCTTGCAAATTATGCCCAAGAACATAATTTATTAAGCCATATGTCTTACTAACAAGAAACAATGCCTCTAACCACAGGTCACGTACGAAAAATAATTTCCCGTTTAAGCCATTCTGAAGGGGTGGAGCGGAAAATGAAAATAAATACGGCCTTTTAAAATTTAAATGCTCCAGCGATTTCATTCCGTCAACCCCTTAGAACCCACCAAGAGCTAAATTCAGGTGTTTGCGAGTAGTTTCATTTAAAACGGAGAGGGCTGCCTTCAGCCTGTGTTTTCTGTTGTACTGACATGAGAGTCAGGGCTCCGAGCTTTCGGTCTGCGAACTACATCACTGAGCCTCTTCTAAAAGCATTTAAATAAAAACACTCCAGCGACTGTACGCAATGTAAACATAATATCATTTTAAAGAGCTATATTAAGCGCATATGAGCTGCTTTTATATGGTTTACGGATGAGCTTCAGGGCTGGCGTTTCTTCGTCCGTGTTCACAAAACTACATATTTTAAAGGCATTTAAAAAATAAAAACACTCCAGCGATTGAACAGTAATAGTAGATTAGTGTATTGAAAACGTTAAAATGCTTGCTTATTTGTGCTGCATTTTTGTGGAAACGAATTAGCTAGTAAAGACTGTTTCATGAATATGGTCTCATCGTTTGAGCCACATAGTTCAACAAAGCACGGCCGTTTTTAATGACCAACTAATAACTTCTGCTATTTAACTGATAAGAGTTCTCAAAAAATGCAACTGTATTGAACATAGCACCCAATCACTCGTTTAATATTTTTTGTTCCCTGTCATTTCGCTGTATTTTATGTTTGATTTAGCACAGGTGCCCTCTTACGTCATACTCCGAAAGTCCCCTTAGGCATTTGTGCGCATGCGCGCTACTCATAAATGGTGCTTTATAGAGGACGCACAAAAATACAGATTAAAATCATTTATATTTAGGTTAAATGGAAGATATAGCTTGTGCTGCATGTTAGCTTGCAAATTATGCCCAAGAACATAATTTATTAAGCCATATGTCTTACTAACAAGAAACAATGCCTCTAACCACAGGTCACGTACGAAAAATAATGCCCCGTTTAAGCCATTCTGAAGGGGTGGAGCGGAAAATGAAAATAAATACGGCCTTTTAAAATTTAAATGCTCCAGCGATTTCATTCCGTCAACCCCTTAGAACCCACCAAGAGCTAAATTCAGGTGTTTGCGAGTAGTTTCATTTAAAACGGAGAGGGCTGCCTTCAGCCTGTGTTTTCTGTTGTACTGACATGAGAGTCAGGGCTCCGAGCTTTCGGTCTGCGAACTACATCACTGAGCCTCTTCTAAAAGCATTTAAATAAAAACACTCCAGCGACTGTACGCAATGTAAACATAATATCATTTTAAAGAGCTATATTAAGCGCATATGAGCTGCTTTTATATGGTTTACGGATGAGCTTCAGGGCTGGCGTTTCTTCGTCCGTGTTCACAAAACTACATATTTTAAAGGCATTTAAAAAATAAAAACACTCCAGCGATTGAACAGTAATAGTAGATTAGTGTATTGAAAACGTTAAAATGCTTGCTTATTTGTGCTGCATTTTTGTGGAAACGAATTAGCTAGTAAAGACTGTTTCATGAATATGGTCTCATCGTTTGAGCCACATAGTTCAACAAAGCACGGCCGTTTTTAATGACCAACTAATAACTTCTGCTATTTAACTGATAAGAGTTCTCAAAAAATGCAACTGTATTGAACATAGCACCCAATCACTCGTTTAATATTTTTTGTTCCCTGTCATTTCGCTGTATTTTATGTTTGATTTAGCACAGGTGCCCTCTTACGTCATACTCCGAAAGTCCCCTTAGGCATTTGTGCGCATGCGCGCTACTCATAAATGGTGCTTTATAGAGGACGCACAAAAATACAGATTAAAATCATTTATATTTAGGTTAAATGGAAGATATAGCTTGTGCTGCATGTTAGCTTGCAAATTATGCCCAAGAACATAATTTATTAAGCCATATGTCTTACTAACAAGAAACAATGCCTCTAACCACAGGTCACGTACGAAAAATAATGCCCCGTTTAAGCCATTCTGAAGGGGTGGAGCGGAAAATGAAAATAAATACGGCCTTTTAAAATTTAAATGCTCCAGCGATTTCATTCCGTCAACCCCTTAGAACCCACCAAGAGCTAAATTCAGGTGTTTGCGAGTAGTTTCATTTAAAACGGAGAGGGCTGCCTTCAGCCTGTGTTTTCTGTTGTACTCACATGAGAGTCAGGGCTCCGAGCTCTCGGTCTGCGAACTACATCACTGAACCTCTTTTAAAAGCATTTAAATAAAAACACTCCAGCGACTGTACGCAATGTAAACATAATATCATTTTAAAGAGCTTTATTAAGCGCATATGAGCTGCTTTTATATGGTTTACGGATGAGCTTCAGGGCTGGCGTTTCTTCGTCCGTGTTCACAAAACTACATATTTTAAAGGCATTTAAAAAATAAAAACACTCCAGCGATTGAACAGTAATAGTAGATTAGTGTATTGAAAACGTTAAAATGCTTGCTTATTTGTGCTGCATTTTTGTGGAAACGAATTAGCTAGTAAAGACTGTTTCATGAATATGGTCTCATCGTTTGAGCCACATAGTTCAACAAAGCACGGCCGTTTTTAATGACCAACTAATAACTTCTGCTATTTAACTGATAAGAGTTCTCAAAAAATGCAACTGTATTGAACATAGCACCCAATCACTCGTTTAATATTTTTTGTTCCCTGTCATTTCGCTGTATTTTATGTTTGATTTAGCACAGGTGCCCTCTTACGTCATACTCCGAAAGTCCCCTTAGGCATTTGTGCGCATGCGCGCTACTCATAAATGGTGCTTTATAGAGGACGCACAAAAATACAGATTAAAATCATTTATATTTAGGTTAAATGGAAGATATAGCTTGTGCTGCATGTTAGCTTGCAAATTATGCCCAAGAACATAATTTATTAAGCCATATGTCTTACTAACAAGAAACAATGCCTCTAACCACAGGTCACGTACGAAAAATAATGCCCCGTTTAAGCCATTCTGAAGGGGTGGAGCGGAAAATGAAAATAAATACGGCCTTTTAAAATTTAAATGCTCCAGCGATTTCATTCCGTCAACCCCTTAGAACCCACCAAGAGCTAAATTCAGGTGTTTGCGAGTAGTTTCATTTAAAACGGAGAGGGCTGCCTTCAGCCTGTGTTTTCTGTTGTACTCACATGAGAGTCAGGGCTCCGAGCTCTCGGTCTGCGAACTACATCACTGAACCTCTTTTAAAAGCATTTAAATAAAAACACTCCAGCGACTGTACGCAATGTAAACAAAATATCATTTTAAAGAGCTTTATTAAGCGCATATGAGCTGCTTTTATATGGTTTACGGATAAGCTTCAGGGCTGGCGTTTCTTCGTCCGTGTTCACAAAACTACATATTTTAAAGGCATTTAAAAAATAAAAACACTCCAGCGATTGAACAGTAATAGTAGATTAGTGTATTGAAAACGTTAAAATGCTTGCTTATTTGTGCTGCATTTTTGTGGAAACGAATTAGCTAGTAAAGACTGTTTCATGAATATGGTCTCATCGTTTGAGCCACATAGTTCAACAAAGCACGGCCGTTTTTAATGACCAACTAATAACTTCTGCTATTTAACTGATAAGAGTTCTCAAAAAATGCAACTGTATTGAACATAGCACCCAATCACTCGTTTAATATTTTTTGTTCCCTGTCATTTCGCTGTATTTTATGTTTGATTTAGCACAGGTGCCCTCTTACGTCATACTCCGAAAGTCCCCTTAGGCATTTGTGCGCATGCGCGCTACTCATAAATGGTGCTTTATAGAGGACGCACAAAAATACAGATTAAAATCATTTATATTTAGGTTAAATGTAAGATATAGCTTGTGCTGCATGTTAGCTTGCAAATTATGCCCAAGAACATAATTTATTAAGCCATATGTCTTACTAACAAGAAACAATGCCTCTAACCACAGGTCACGTACGAAAAATAATGCCCCGTTTAAGCCATTCTGAAGGGGTGGAGCGGAAAATGAAAATAAATACGGCCTTTTAAAATTTAAATGCTCCAGCGATTTCATTCCGTCAACCCCTTAGAACCCACCAAGAGCTAAATTCAGGTGTTTGCGAGTAGTTTCATTTAAAACGGAGAGGGCTGCCTTCCGCCTGTGTTTTCTGTTGTACTGACATGAGAGTCAGGGCTCCGAGCTTTCGGTCTGCGAACTACATCACTGAGCCTTTTCTAAAAGCATTTAAATAAAAACACTCCAGCGACTGTACGCAATGTAAACATAATATCATTTTAAAGAGCTATATTAAGCGCATATGAGCTGCTTTTATATGGTTTACGGATGAGCTTCAGGGCTGGCGTTTCTTCGTCCGTGTTCACAAAACTACATATTTTAAAGGCATTTAAAAAATAAAAACACTCCAGCGATTGAACAGTAATAGTAGATTAGTGTATTGAAAACGTTAAAATGCTTGCTTATTTGTGCTGCATTTTTGTGGAAACGAATTAGCTAGTAAAGACTGTTTCATGAATATGGTCTCATCGTTTGAGCCACATAGTTCAACAAAGCACGGCCGTTTTTAATGACCAACTAATAACTTCTGCTATTTAACTGATAAGAGTTCTCAAAAAATGCAACTGTATTGAACATAGCACCCAATCACTCGTTTAATATTTTTTGTTCCCTGTCATTTCGCTGTATTTTATGTTTGATTTAGCACAGGTGCCCTCTTACGTCATACTCCGAAAGTCCCCTTAGGCATTTGTGCGCATGCGCGCTACTCATAAATGGTGCTTTATAGAGGACGCACAAAAATACAGATTAAAATCATTTATATTTAGGTTAAATGGAAGATATAGCTTGTGCTGCATGTTAGCTTGCAAATTATGCCCAAGAACATAATTTATTAAGCCATATGTCTTACTAACAAGAAACAATGCCTCTAACCACAGGTCACGTACGAAAAATAATGCCCCGTTTAAGCCATTCTGAAGGGGTGGAGCGGAAAATGAAAATAAATACGGCCTTTTAAAATTTAAATGCTCCAGCGATTTCATTCCGTCAACCCCTTAGAACCCACCAAGAGCTAAATTCAGGTGTTTGCGAGTAGTTTCATTTAAAACGGAGAGGGCTGCCTTCCGCCTGTGTTTTCTGTTGTACTGACATGAGAGTCAGGGCTCCGAGCTTTCGGTCTGCGAACTACATCACTGAGCCTCTTCTAAAAGCATTTAAATAAAAACACTCCAGCGACTGTACGCAATGTAAACATAATATCATTTTAAAGAGCTATATTAAGCGCATATGAGCTGCTTTTATATGGTTTACGGATGAGCTTCAGGGCTGGCGTTTCTTCGTCCGTGTTCACAAAACTACATATTTTAAAGGCATTTAAAAAATAAAAACACTCCAGCGATTGAACAGTAATAGTAGATTAGTGTATTGAAAACGTTAAAATGCTTGCTTATTTGTGCTGCATTTTTGTGGAAACGAATTAGCTAGTAAAGACTGTTTCATGAATATGGTCTCATCGTTTGAGCCACATAGTTCAACAAAGCACGGCCGTTTTTAATGACCAACTAATAACTTCTGCTATTTAACTGATAAGAGTTCTCAAAAAATGCAACTGTATTGAACATAGCACCCAATCACTCGTTTAATATTTTTTGTTCCCTGTCATTTCGCTGTATTTTATGTTTGATTTAGCACAGGTGCCCTCTTACGTCATACTCCGAAAGTCCCCTTAGGCATTTGTGCGCATGCGCGCTACTCATAAATGGTGCTTTATAGAGGACGCACAAAAATACAGATTAAAATCATTTATATTTAGGTTAAATGGAAGATATAGCTTGTGCTGCATGTTAGCTTGCAAATTGTGCCCAAGAACATAATTTATTAAGCCATATGTCTTACTAACAAGAAACAATGCCTCTAACCACAGGTCACGTACGAAAAATAATGCCCCGTTTAAGCCATTCTGAAGGGGTGGAGCGGAAAATGAAAATAAATACGGCCTTTTAAAATTTAAATGCTCCAGCGATTTCATTCCGTCAACCCCTTAGAACCCACCAAGAGCTAAATTCAGGTGTTTGCGAGTAGTTTCATTTAAAACGGAGAGGGCTGCCTTCAGCCTGTGTTTTCTGTTGTACTCACATGAGAGTCAGGGCTCCGAGCTCTCGGTCTGCGAACTACATCACTGAACCTCTTTTAAAAGCATTTAAATAAAAACACTCCAGCGACTGTACGCAATGTAAACATAATATCATTTTAAAGAGCTTTATTAAGCGCATATGAGCTGCTTTTATATGGTTTACGGATAAGCTTCAGGGCTGGCGTTTCTTCGTCCGTGTTCACAAAACTACATATTTTAAAGGCATTTAAAAAATAAAAACACTCCAGCGATTGAACAGTAATAGTAGATTAGTGTATTGAAAACGTTAAAATGCTTGCTTATTTGTGCTGCATTTTTGTGGAAACGAATTAGCTAGTAAAGACTGTTTCATGAATATGGTCTCATCGTTTGAGCCACATAGTTCAACAAAGCACGGCCGTTTTTAATGACCAACTAATAACTTCTGCTATTTAACTGATAAGAGTTCTCAAAAAATGCAACTGTATTGAACATAGCACCCAATCACTCGTTTAATATTTTTTGTTCCCTGTCATTTCGCTGTATTTTATGTTTGATTTAGCACAGGTGCCCTCTTACGTCATACTCCGAAAGTCCCCTTAGGCATTTGTGCGCATGCGCGCTACTCATAAATGGTGCTTTATAGAGGACGCACAAAAATACAGATTAAAATCATTTATATTTAGGTTAAATGTAAGATATAGCTTGTGCTGCATGTTAGCTTGCAAATTATGCCCAAGAACATAATTTATTAAGCCATATGTCTTACTAACAAGAAACAATGCCTCTAACCACAGGTCACGTACGAAAAATAATGCCCCGTTTAAGCCATTCTGAAGGGGTGGAGCGGAAAATGAAAATAAATACGGCCTTTTAAAATTTAAATGCTCCAGCGATTTCATTCCGTCAACCCCTTAGAACCCACCAAGAGCTAAATTCAGGTGTTTGCGAGTAGTTTCATTTAAAACGGAGAGGGCTGCCTTCCGCCTGTGTTTTCTGTTGTACTGACATGAGAGTCAGGGCTCCGAGCTTTCGGTCTGCGAACTACATCACTGAGCCTCTTCTAAAAGCATTTAAATAAAAACACTCCAGCGACTGTACGCAATGTAAACATAATATCATTTTAAAGAGCTATATTAAGCGCATATGAGCTGCTTTTATATGGTTTACGGATGAGCTTCAGGGCTGGCGTTTCTTCGTCCGTGTTCACAAAACTACATATTTTAAAGGCATTTAAAAAATAAAAACACTCCAGCGATTGAACAGTAATAGTAGATTAGTGTATTGAAAACGTTAAAATGCTTGCTTATTTGTGCTGCATTTTTGTGGAAACGAATTAGCTAGTAAAGACTGTTTCATGAATATGGTCTCATCGTTTGAGCCACATAGTTCAACAAAGCACGGCCGTTTTTAATGACCAACTAATAACTTCTGCTATTTAACTGATAAGAGTTCTCAAAAAATGCAACTGTATTGAACATAGCACCCAATCACTCGTTTAATATTTTTTGTTCCCTGTCATTTCGCTGTATTTTATGTTTGATTTAGCACAGGTGCCCTCTTACGTCATACTCCGAAAGTCCCCTTAGGCATTTGTGCGCATGCGCGCTACTCATAAATGGTGCTTTATAGAGGACGCACAAAAATACAGATTAAAATCATTTATATTTAGGTTAAATGGAAGATATAGCTTGTGCTGCATGTTAGCTTGCAAATTATGCCCAAGAACATAATTTATTAAGCCATATGTCTTACTAACAAGAAACAATGCCTCTAACCACAGGTCACGTACGAAAAATAATGCCCCGTTTAAGCCATTCTGAAGGGGTGGAGCGGAAAATGAAAATAAATACGGCCTTTTAAAATTTAAATGCTCCAGCGATTTCATTCCGTCAACCCCTTAGAACCCACCAAGAGCTAAATTCAGGTGTTTGCGAGTAGTTTCATTTAAAACGGAGAGGGCTGCCTTCAGCCTGTGTTTTCTGTTGTACTGACATGAGAGTCAGGGCTCCGAGCTCTCGGTCTGCGAACTACATCACTGAGCCTCTTCTAAAAGCATTTAAATAAAAACACTCCAGCGACTGTACGCAATGTAAACATAATATCATTTTAAAGAGCTATATTAAGCGCATATGAGCTGCTTTTATATGGTTTACGGATGAGCTTCAGGGCTGGCGTTTCTTCGTCCGTGTTCACAAAACTACATATTTTAAAGGCATTTAAAAAATAAAAACACTCCAGCGATTGAACAGTAATAGTAGATTAGTGTATTGAAAACGTTAAAATGCTTGCTTATTTGTGCTGCATTTTTGTGGAAACGAATTAGCTAGTAAAGACTGTTTCATGAATGTGGTCTCATCGTTTGAGCCACATAGTTCAACAAAGCACGGCCGTTTTTAATGACCAACTAATAACTTCTGCTATTTAACTGATAAGAGTTCTCAAAAAATGCAACTGTATTGAACATAGCACCCAATCACTCGTTTAATATTTTTTGTTCCCTGTCATTTCGCTGTATTTTATGTTTGATTTAGCACAGGTGCCCTCTTACGTCATACTCCGAAAGTCCCCTTAGGCATTTGTGCGCATGCGCGCTACTCATAAATGGTGCTTTATAGAGGACGCACAAAAATACAGATTAAAATCATTTATATTTAGGTTAAATGTAAGATATAGCTTGTGCTGCATGTTAGCTTGCAAATTATGCCCAAGAACATAATTTATTAAGCCATATGTCTTACTAACAAGAAACAATGCCTCTAACCACAGGTCACGTACGAAAAATAATGCCCCGTTTAAGCCATTCTGAAGGGGTGGAGCGGAAAATGAAAATAAATACGGCCTTTTAAAATTTAAATGCTCCAGCGATTTCATTCCGTCAACCCCTTAGAACCCACCAAGAGCTAAATTCAGGTGTTTGCGAGTAGTTTCATTTAAAACGGAGAGGGCTGCCTTCCGCCTGTGTTTTCTGTTGTACTGACATGAGAGTCAGGGCTCCGAGCTTTCGGTCTGCGAACTACATCACTGAGCCTCTTCTAAAAGCATTTAAATAAAAACACTCCAGCGACTGTACGCAATGTAAACATAATATCATTTTAAAGAGCTATATTAAGCGCATATGAGCTGCTTTTATATGGTTTACGGATGAGCTTCAGGGCTGGCGTTTCTTCGTCCGTGTTCACAAAACTACATATTTTAAAGGCATTTAAAAAATAAAAACACTCCAGCGATTGAACAGTAATAGTAGATTAGTGTATTGAAAACGTTAAAATGCTTGCTTATTTGTGCTGCATTTTTGTGGAAACGAATTAGCTAGTAAAGACTGTTTCATGAATATGGTCTCATCGTTTGAGCCACATAGTTCAACAAAGCACGGCCGTTTTTAATGACCAACTAATAACTTCTGCTATTTAACTGATAAGAGTTCTCAAAAAATGCAACTGTATTGAACATAGCACCCAATCACTCGTTTAATATTTTTTGTTCCCTGTCATTTCGCTGTATTTTATGTTTGATTTAGCACAGGTGCCCTCTTACGTCATACTCCGAAAGTCCCCTTAGGCATTTGTGCGCATGCGCGCTACTCATAAATGGTGCTTTATAGAGGACGCACAAAAATACAGATTAAAATCATTTATATTTAGGTTAAATGGAAGATATAGCTTGTGCTGCATGTTAGCTTGCAAATTATGCCCAAGAACATAATTTATTAAGCCATATGTCTTACTAACAAGAAACAATGCCTCTAACCACAGGTCACGTACGAAAAATAATGCCCCGTTTAAGCCATTCTGAAGGGGTGGAGCGGAAAATGAAAATAAATACGGCCTTTTAAAATTTAAATGCTCCAGCGATTTCATTCCGTCAACCCCTTAGAACCCACCAAGAGCTAAATTCAGGTGTTTGCGAGTAGTTTCATTTAAAACGGAGAGGGCTGCCTTCAGCCTGTGTTTTCTGTTGTACTGACATGAGAGTCAGGGCTCCGAGCTCTCGGCGACTGTACGCAATGTAAACATAATATCATTTTAAAGAGCTATATTAAGCGCATATGAGCTGCTTTTATATGGTTTACGGATGAGCTTCAGGGCTGGCGTTTCTTCGTCCGTGTTCACAAAACTACATATTTTAAAGGCATTTAAAAAATAAAAACACTCCAGCGATTGAACAGTAATAGTAGATTAGTGTATTGAAAACGTTAAAATGCTTGCTTATTTGTGCTGCATTTTTGTGGAAACGAATTAGCTAGTAAAGACTGTTTCATGAATATGGTCTCATCGTTTGAGCCACATAGTTCAACAAAGCACGGCCGTTTTTAATGACCAACTAATAACTTCTGCTATTTAACTGATAAGAGTTCTCAAAAAATGCAACTGTATTGAACATAGCACCCAATCACTCGTTTAATATTTTTTGTTCCCTGTCATTTCGCTGTATTTTATGTTTGATTTAGCACAGGTGCCCTCTTACGTCATACTCCGAAAGTCCCCTTAGGCATTTGTGCGCATGCGCGCTACTCATAAATGGTGCTTTATAGAGGACGCACAAAAATACAGATTAAAATCATTTATATTTAGGTTAAATGGAAGATATAGCTTGTGCTGCATGTTAGCTTGCAAATTATGCCCAAGAACATAATTTATTAAGCCATATGTCTTACTAACAAGAAACAATGCCTCTAACCACAGGTCACGTACGAAAAATAATGCCCCGTTTAAGCCATTCTGAAGGGGTGGAGCGGAAAATGAAAATAAATACGGCCTTTTAAAATTTAAATGCTCCAGCGATTTCATTCCGTCAACCCCTTAGAACCCACCAAGAGCTAAATTCAGGTGTTTGCGAGTAGTTTCATTTAAAACGGAGAGGGCTGCCTTCAGCCTGTGTTTTCTGTTGTACTGACATGAGAGTCAGGGCTCCGAGCTCTCGGTCTGCGAACTACATCACTGAGCCTCTTCTAAAAGCATTTAAATAAAAACACTCCAGCGACTGTACGCAATGTAAACATAATATCATTTTAAAGAGCTATATTAAGCGCATATGAGCTGCTTTTATATGGTTTACGGATGAGCTTCAGGGCTGGCGTTTCTTCGTCCGTGTTCACAAAACTACATATTTTAAAGGCATTTAAAAAATAAAAACACTCCAGCGATTGAACAGTAATAGTAGATTAGTGTATTGAAAACGTTAAAATGCTTGCTTATTTGTGCTGCATTTTTGTGGAAACGAATTAGCTAGTAAAGACTGTTTCATGAATATGGTCTCATCGTTTGAGCCACATAGTTCAACAAAGCACGGCCGTTTTTAATGACCAACTAATAACTTCTGCTATTTAACTGATAAGAGTTCTCAAAAAATGCAACTGTATTGAACATAGCACCCAATCACTCGTTTAATATTTTTTGTTCCCTGTCATTTCGCTGTATTTTATGTTTGATTTAGCACAGGTGCCCTCTTACGTCATACTCCGAAAGTCCCCTTAGGCATTTGTGCGCATGCGCGCTACTCATAAATGGTGCTTTATAGAGGACGCACAAAAATACAGATTAAAATCATTTATATTTAGGTTAAATGGAAGATATAGCTTGTGCTGCATGTTAGCTTGCAAATTATGCCCAAGAACATAATTTATTAAGCCATATGTCTTACTAACAAGAAACAATGCCTCTAACCACAGGTCACGTACGAAAAATAATGCCCCGTTTAAGCCATTCTGAAGGGGTGGAGCGGAAAATGAAAATAAATACGGCCTTTTAAAATTTAAATGCTCCAGCGATTTCATTCCGTCAACCCCTTAGAACCCACCAAGAGCTAAATTCAGGTGTTTGCGAGTAGTTTCATTTAAAACGGAGAGGGCTGCCTTCCGCCTGTGTTTTCTGTTGTACTGACATGAGAGTCAGGGCTCCGAGCTTTCGGTCTGCGAACTACATCACTGAGCCTCTTCTAAAAGCATTTAAATAAAAACACTCCAGCGACTGTACGCAATGTAAACATAATATCATTTTAAAGAGCTATATTAAGCGCATATGAGCTGCTTTTATATGGTTTACGGATGAGCTTCAGGGCTGGCGTTTCTTCGTCCGTGTTCACAAAACTACATATTTTAAAGGCATTTAAAAAATAAAAACACTCCAGCGATTGAACAGTAATAGTAGATTAGTGTATTGAAAACGTTAAAATGCTTGCTTATTTGTGCTGCATTTTTGTGGAAACGAATTAGCTAGTAAAGACTGTTTCATGAATATGGTCTCATCGTTTGAGCCACATAGTTCAACAAAGCACGGCCGTTTTTAATGACCAACTAATAACTTCTGCTATTTAACTGATAAGAGTTCTCAAAAAATGCAACTGTATTGAACATAGCACCCAATCACTCGTTTAATATTTTTTGTTCCCTGTCATTTCGCTGTATTTTATGTTTGATTTAGCACAGGTGCCCTCTTACGTCATACTCCGAAAGTCCCCTTAGGCATTTGTGCGCATGCGCGCTACTCATAAATGGTGCTTTATAGAGGACGCACAAAAATACAGATTAAAATCATTTATATTTAGGTTAAATGGAAGATATAGCTTGTGCTGCATGTTAGCTTGCAAATTATGCCCAAGAACATAATTTATTAAGCCATATGTCTTACTAACAAGAAACAATGCCTCTAACCACAGGTCACGTACGAAAAATAATGCCCCGTTTAAGCCATTCTGAAGGGGTGGAGCGGAAAATGAAAATAAATACGGCCTTTTAAAATTTAAATGCTCCAGCGATTTCATTCCGTCAACCCCTTAGAACCCACCAAGAGCTAAATTCAGGTGTTTGCGAGTAGTTTCATTTAAAACGGAGAGGGCTGCCTTCAGCCTGTGTTTTCTGTTGTACTGACATGAGAGTCAGGGCTCCGAGCTCTCGGCGACTGTACGCAATGTAAACATAATATCATTTTAAAGAGCTATATTAAGCGCATATGAGCTGCTTTTATATGGTTTACGGATGAGCTTCAGGGCTGGCGTTTCTTCGTCCGTGTTCACAAAACTACATATTTTAAAGGCATTTAAAAAATAAAAACACTCCAGCGATTGAACAGTAATAGTAGATTAGTGTATTGAAAACGTTAAAATGCTTGCTTATTTGTGCTGCATTTTTGTGGAAACGAATTAGCTAGTAAAGACTGTTTCATGAATATGGTCTCATCGTTTGAGCCACATAGTTCAACAAAGCACGGCCGTTTTTAATGACCAACTAATAACTTCTGCTATTTAACTGATAAGAGTTCTCAAAAAATGCAACTGTATTGAACATAGCACCCAATCACTCGTTTAATATTTTTTGTTCCCTGTCATTTCGCTGTATTTTATGTTTGATTTAGCACAGGTGCCCTCTTACGTCATACTCCGAAAGTCCCCTTAGGCATTTGTGCGCATGCGCGCTACTCATAAATGGTGCTTTATAGAGGACGCACAAAAATACAGATTAAAATCATTTATATTTAGGTTAAATGTAAGATATAGCTTGTGCTGCATGTTAGCTTGCAAATTATGCCCAAGAACATAATTTATTAAGCCATATGTCTTACTAACAAGAAACAATGCCTCTAACCACAGGTCACGTACGAAAAATAATGCCCCGTTTAAGCCATTCTGAAGGGGTGGAGCGGAAAATGAAAATAAATACGGCCTTTTAAAATTTAAATGCTCCAGCGATTTCATTCCGTCAACCCCTTAGAACCCACCAAGAGCTAAATTCAGGTGTTTGCGAGTAGTTTCATTTAAAACGGAGAGGGCTGCCTTCAGCCTGTGTTTTCTGTTGTACTGACATGAGAGTCAGGGCTCCGAGCTTTCGGTCTGCGAACTACATCACTGAGCCTCTTCTAAAAGCATTTAAATAAAAACACTCCAGCGACTGTACGCAATGTAAACATAATATCATTTTAAAGAGCTATATTAAGCGCATATGAGCTGCTTTTATATGGTTTACGGATGAGCTTCAGGGCTGGCGTTTCTTCGTCCGTGTTCACAAAACTACATATTTTAAAGGCATTTAAAAAATAAAAACACTCCAGCGATTGAACAGTAATAGTAGATTAGTGTATTGAAAACGTTAAAATGCTTGCTTATTTGTGCTGCATTTTTGTGGAAACGAATTAGCTAGTAAAGACTGTTTCATGAATATGGTCTCATCGTTTGAGCCACATAGTTCAACAAAGCACGGCCGTTTTTAATGACCAACTAATAACTTCTGCTATTTAACTGATAAGAGTTCTCAAAAAATGCAACTGTATTGAACATAGCACCCAATCACTCGTTTAATATTTTTTGTTCCCTGTCATTTCGCTGTATTTTATGTTTGATTTAGCACAGGTGCCCTCTTACGTCATACTCCGAAAGTCCCCTTAGGCATTTGTGCGCATGCGCGCTACTCATAAATGGTGCTTTATAGAGGACGCACAAAAATACAGATTAAAATCATTTATATTTAGGTTAAATGGAAGATATAGCTTGTGCTGCATGTTAGCTTGCAAATTATGCCCAAGAACATAATTTATTAAGCCATATGTCTTACTAACAAGAAACAATGCCTCTAACCACAGGTCACGTACGAAAAATAATGCCCCGTTTAAGCCATTCTGAAGGGGTGGAGCGGAAAATGAAAATAAATACGGCCTTTTAAAATTTAAATGCTCCAGCGATTTCATTCCGTCAACCCCTTAGAACCCACCAAGAGCTAAATTCAGGTGTTTGCGAGTAGTTTCATTTAAAACGGAGAGGGCTGCCTTCAGCCTGTGTTTTCTGTTGTACTCACATGAGAGTCAGGGCTCCGAGCTCTCGGTCTGCGAACTACATCACTGAACCTCTTTTAAAAGCATTTAAATAAAAACACTCCAGCGACTGTACGCAATGTAAACATAATATCATTTTAAAGAGCTTTATTAAGCGCATATGAGCTGCTTTTATATGGTTTACGGATAAGCTTCAGGGCTGGCGTTTCTTCGTCCGTGTTCACAAAACTACATATTTTAAAGGCATTTAAAAAATAAAAACACTCCAGCGATTGAACAGTAATAGTAGATTAGTGTATTGAAAACGTTAAAATGCTTGCTTATTTGTGCTGCATTTTTGTGGAAACGAATTAGCTAGTAAAGACTGTTTCATGAATATGGTCTCATCGTTTGAGCCACATAGTTCAACAAAGCACGGCCGTTTTTAATGACCAACTAATAACTTCTGCTATTTAACTGATAAGAGTTCTCAAAAAATGCAACTGTATTGAACATAGCACCCAATCACTCGTTTAATATTTTTTGTTCCCTGTCATTTCGCTGTATTTTATGTTTGATTTAGCACAGGTGCCCTCTTACGTCATACTCCGAAAGTCCCCTTAGGCATTTGTGCGCATGCGCGCTACTCATAAATGGTGCTTTATAGAGGACGCACAAAAATACAGATTAAAATCATTTATATTTAGGTTAAATGGAAGATATAGCTTGTGCTGCATGTTAGCTTGCAAATTATGCCCAAGAACATAATTTATTAAGCCATATGTCTTACTAACAAGAAACAATGCCTCTAACCACAGGTCACGTACGAAAAATAATGCCCCGTTTAAGCCATTCTGAAGGGGTGGAGCGGAAAATGAAAATAAATACGGCCTTTTAAAATTTAAATGCTCCAGCGATTTCATTCCGTCAACCCCTTAGAACCCACCAAGAGCTAAATTCAGGTGTTTGCGAGTAGTTTCATTTAAAACGGAGAGGGCTGCCTTCAGCCTGTGTTTTCTGTTGTACTCACATGAGAGTCAGGGCTCCGAGCTCTCGGTCTGCGAACTACATCACTGAACCTCTTTTAAAAGCATTTAAATAAAAACACTCCAGCGACTGTACGCAATGTAAACATAATATCATTTTAAAGAGCTTTATTAAGCGCATATGAGCTGCTTTTATATGGTTTACGGATGAGCTTCAGGGCTGGCGTTTCTTCGTCCGTGTTCACAAAACTACATATTTTAAAGGCATTTAAAAAATAAAAACACTCCAGCGATTGAACAGTAATAGTAGATTAGTGTATTGAAAACGTTAAAATGCTTGCTTATTTGTGCTGCATTTTTGTGGAAACGAATTAGCTAGTAAAGACTGTTTCATGAATATGGTCTCATCGTTTGAGCCACATAGTTCAACAAAGCACGGCCGTTTTTAATGACCAACTAATAACTTCTGCTATTTAACTGATAAGAGTTCTCAAAAAATGCAACTGTATTGAACATAGCACCCAATCACTCGTTTAATATTTTTTGTTCCCTGTCATTTCGCTGTATTTTATGTTTGATTTAGCACAGGTGCCCTCTTACGTCATACTCCGAAAGTCCCCTTAGGCATTTGTGCGCATGCGCGCTACTCATAAATGGTGCTTTATAGAGGACGCACAAAAATACAGATTAAAATCATTTATATTTAGGTTAAATGGAAGATATAGCTTGTGCTGCATGTTAGCTTGCAAATTATGCCCAAGAACATAATTTATTAAGCCATATGTCTTACTAACAAGAAACAATGCCTCTAACCACAGGTCACGTACGAAAAATAATGCCCCGTTTAAGCCATTCTGAAGGGGTGGAGCGGAAAATGAAAATAAATACGGCCTTTTAAAATTTAAATGCTCCAGCGATTTCATTCCGTCAACCCCTTAGAACCCACCAAGAGCTAAATTCAGGTGTTTGCGAGTAGTTTCATTTAAAACGGAGAGGGCTGCCTTCAGCCTGTGTTTTCTGTTGTACTCACATGAGAGTCAGGGCTCCGAGCTCTCGGTCTGCGAACTACATCACTGAACCTCTTTTAAAAGCATTTAAATAAAAACACTCCAGCGACTGTACGCAATGTAAACATAATATCATTTTAAAGAGCTTTATTAAGCGCATATGAGCTGCTTTTATATGGTTTACGGATAAGCTTCAGGGCTGGCGTTTCTTCGTCCGTGTTCACAAAACTACATATTTTAAAGGCATTTAAAAAATAAAAACACTCCAGCGATTGAACAGTAATAGTAGATTAGTGTATTGAAAACGTTAAAATGCTTGCTTATTTGTGCTGCATTTTTGTGGAAACGAATTAGCTAGTAAAGACTGTTTCATGAATATGGTCTCATCGTTTGAGCCACATAGTTCAACAAAGCACGGCCGTTTTTAATGACCAACTAATAACTTCTGCTATTTAACTGATAAGAGTTCTCAAAAAATGCAACTGTATTGAACATAGCACCCAATCACTCGTTTAATATTTTTTGTTCCCTGTCATTTCGCTGTATTTTATGTTTGATTTAGCACAGGTGCCCTCTTACGTCATACTCCGAAAGTCCCCTTAGGCATTTGTGCGCATGCGCGCTACTCATAAATGGTGCTTTATAGAGGACGCACAAAAATACAGATTAAAATCATTTATATTTAGGTTAAATGGAAGATATAGCTTGTGCTGCATGTTAGCTTGCAAATTATGCCCAAGAACATAATTTATTAAGCCATATGTCTTACTAACAAGAAACAATGCCTCTAACCACAGGTCACGTACGAAAAATAATGCCCCGTTTAAGCCATTCTGAAGGGGTGGAGCGGAAAATGAAAATAAATACGGCCTTTTAAAATTTAAATGCTCCAGCGATTTCATTCCGTCAACCCCTTAGAACCCACCAAGAGCTAAATTCAGGTGTTTGCGAGTAGTTTCATTTAAAACGGAGAGGGCTGCCTTCAGCCTGTGTTTTCTGTTGTACTCACATGAGAGTCAGGGCTCCGAGCTCTCGGTCTGCGAACTACATCACTGAACCTCTTTTAAAAGCATTTAAATAAAAACACTCCAGCGACTGTACGCAATGTAAACATAATATCATTTTAAAGAGCTTTATTAAGCGCATATGAGCTGCTTTTATATGGTTTACGGATAAGCTTCAGGGCTGGCGTTTCTTCGTCCGTGTTCACAAAACTACATATTTTAAAGGCATTTAAAAAATAAAAACACTCCAGCGATTGAACAGTAATAGTAGATTAGTGTATTGAAAACGTTAAAATGCTTGCTTATTTGTGCTGCATTTTTGTGGAAACGAATTAGCTAGTAAAGACTGTTTCATGAATATGGTCTCATCGTTTGAGCCACATAGTTCAACAAAGCACGGCCGTTTTTAATGACCAACTAATAACTTCTGCTATTTAACTGATAAGAGTTCTCAAAAAATGCAACTGTATTGAACATAGCACCCAATCACTCGTTTAATATTTTTTGTTCCCTGTCATTTCGCTGTATTTTATGTTTGATTTAGCACAGGTGCCCTCTTACGTCATACTCCGAAAGTCCCCTTAGGCATTTGTGCGCATGCGCGCTACTCATAAATGGTGCTTTATAGAGGACGCACAAAAATACAGATTAAAATCATTTATATTTAGGTTAAATGGAAGATATAGCTTGTGCTGCATGTTAGCTTGCAAATTATGCCCAAGAACATAATTTATTAAGCCATATGTCTTACTAACAAGAAACAATGCCTCTAACCACAGGTCACGTACGAAAAATAATGCCCCGTTTAAGCCATTCTGAAGGGGTGGAGCGGAAAATGAAAATAAATACGGCCTTTTAAAATTTAAATGCTCCAGCGATTTCATTCCGTCAACCCCTTAGAACCCACCAAGAGCTAAATGCAGGTGTTTGCGAGTAGTTTCATTTAAAACGGAGAGGGCTGCCTTCCGCCTGTGTTTTCTGTTGTACTGACATGAGAGTCAGGGCTCCGAGCTTTCGGTCTGCGAACTACATCACTGAGCCTCTTCTAAAAGCATTTAAATAAAAACACTCCAGCGACTGTACGCAATGTAAACATAATATCATTTTAAAGAGCTATATTAAGCGCATATGAGCTGCTTTTATATGGTTTACGGATGAGCTTCAGGGCTGGCGTTTCTTCGTCCGTGTTCACAAAACTACATATTTTAAAGGCATTTAAAAAATAAAAACACTCCAGCGATTGAACAGTAATAGTAGATTAGTGTATTGAAAACGTTAAAATGCTTGCTTATTTGTGCTGCATTTTTGTGGAAACGAATTAGCTAGTAAAGACTGTTTCATGAATATGGTCTCATCGTTTGAGCCACATAGTTCAACAAAGCACGGCCGTTTTTAATGACCAACTAATAACTTCTGCTATTTAACTGATAAGAGTTCTCAAAAAATGCAACTGTATTGAACATAGCACCCAATCACTCGTTTAATATTTTTTGTTCCCTGTCATTTCGCTGTATTTTATGTTTGATTTAGCACAGGTGCCCTCTTACGTCATACTCCGAAAGTCCCCTTAGGCATTTGTGCGCATGCGCGCTACTCATAAATGGTGCTTTATAGAGGACGCACAAAAATACAGATTAAAATCATTTATATTTAGGTTAAATGGAAGATATAGCTTGTGCTGCATGTTAGCTTGCAAATTATGCCCAAGAACATAATTTATTAAGCCATATGTCTTACTAACAAGAAACAATGCCTCTAACCACAGGTCACGTACGAAAAATAATGCCCCGTTTAAGCCATTCTGAAGGGGTGGAGCGGAAAATGAAAATAAATACGGCCTTTTAAAATTTAAATGCTCCAGCGATTTCATTCCGTCAACCCCTTAGAACCCACCAAGAGCTAAATTCAGGTGTTTGCGAGTAGTTTCATTTAAAACGGAGAGGGCTGCCTTCAGCCTGTGTTTTCTGTTGTACTGACATGAGAGTCAGGGCTCCGAGCTCTCGGCGACTGTACGCAATGTAAACATAATATCATTTTAAAGAGCTATATTAAGCGCATATGAGCTGCTTTTATATGGTTTACGGATGAGCTTCAGGGCTGGCGTTTCTTCGTCCGTGTTCACAAAACTACATATTTTAAAGGCATTTAAAAAATAAAAACACTCCAGCGATTGAACAGTAATAGTAGATTAGTGTATTGAAAACGTTAAAATGCTTGCTTATTTGTGCTGCATTTTTGTGGAAACGAATTAGCTAGTAAAGACTGTTTCATGAATATGGTCTCATCGTTTGAGCCACATAGTTCAACAAAGCACGGCCGTTTTTAATGACCAACTAATAACTTCTGCTATTTAACTGATAAGAGTTCTCAAAAAATGCAACTGTATTGAACATAGCACCCAATCACTCGTTTAATATTTTTTGTTCCCTGTCATTTCGCTGTATTTTATGTTTGATTTAGCACAGGTGCCCTCTTACGTCATACTCCGAAAGTCCCCTTAGGCATTTGTGCGCATGCGCGCTACTCATAAATGGTGCTTTATAGAGGACGCACAAAAATACAGATTAAAATCATTTATATTTAGGTTAAATGGAAGATATAGCTTGTGCTGCATGTTAGCTTGCAAATTATGCCCAAGAACATAATTTATTAAGCCATATGTCTTACTAACAAGAAACAATGCCTCTAACCACAGGTCACGTACGAAAAATAATGCCCCGTTTAAGCCATTCTGAAGGGGTGGAGCGGAAAATGAAAATAAATACGGCCTTTTAAAATTTAAATGCTCCAGCGATTTCATTCCGTCAACCCCTTAGAACCCACCAAGAGCTAAATTCAGGTGTTTGCGAGTAGTTTCATTTAAAACGGAGAGGGCTGCCTTCAGCCTGTGTTTTCTGTTGTACTGACATGAGAGTCAGGGCTCCGAGCTTTCGGTCTGCGAACTACATCACTGAGCCTCTTCTAAAAGCATTTAAATAAAAACACTCCAGCGACTGTACGCAATGTAAACATAATATCATTTTAAAGAGCTATATTAAGCGCATATGAGCTGCTTTTATATGGTTTACGGATGAGCTTCAGGGCTGGCGTTTCTTCGTCCGTGTTCACAAAACTACATATTTTAAAGGCATTTAAAAAATAAAAACACTCCAGCGATTGAACAGTAATAGTAGATTAGTGTATTGAAAACGTTAAAATGCTTGCTTATTTGTGCTGCATTTTTGTGGAAACGAATTAGCTAGTAAAGACTGTTTCATGAATATGGTCTCATCGTTTGAGCCACATAGTTCAACAAAGCACGGCCGTTTTTAATGACCAACTAATAACTTCTGCTATTTAACTGATAAAAGTTCTCAAAAAATGCAACTGTATTGAACATAGCACCCAATCACTCGTTTAATATTTTTTGTTCCCTGTCATTTCGCTGTATTTTATGTTTGATTTAGCACAGGTGCCCTCTTACGTCATACTCCGAAAGTCCCCTTAGGCATTTGTGCGCATGCGCGCTACTCATAAATGGTGCTTTATAGAGGACGCACAAAAATACAGATTAAAATCATTTATATTTAGGTTAAATGGAAGATATAGCTTGTGCTGCATGTTAGCTTGCAAATTATGCCCAAGAACATAATTTATTAAGCCATATGTCTTACTAACAAGAAACAATGCCTCTAACCACAGGTCACGTACGAAAAATAATGCCCCGTTTAAGCCATTCTGAAGGGGTGGAGCGGAAAATGAAAATAAATACGGCCTTTTAAAATTTAAATGCTCCAGCGATTTCATTCCGTCAACCCCTTAGAACCCACCAAGAGCTAAATTCAGGTGTTTGCGAGTAGTTTCATTTAAAACGGAGAGGGCTGCCTTCCGCCTGTGTTTTCTGTTGTACTGACATGAGAGTCAGGGCTCCGAGCTTTCGGTCTGCGAACTACATCACTGAGCCTCTTCTAAAAGCATTTAAATAAAAACACTCCAGCGACTGTACGCAATGTAAACATAATATCATTTTAAAGAGCTATATTAAGCGCATATGAGCTGCTTTTATATGGTTTACGGATGAGCTTCAGGGCTGGCGTTTCTTCGTCCGTGTTCACAAAACTACATATTTTAAAGGCATTTAAAAAATAAAAACACTCCAGCGATTGAACAGTAATAGTAGATTAGTGTATTGAAAACGTTAAAATGCTTGCTTATTTGTGCTGCATTTTTGTGGAAACGAATTAGCTAGTAAAGACTGTTTCATGAATATGGTCTCATCGTTTGAGCCACATAGTTCAACAAAGCACGGCCGTTTTTAATGACCAACTAATAACTTCTGCTATTTAACTGATAAGAGTTCTCAAAAAATGCAACTGTATTGAACATAGCACCCAATCACTCGTTTAATATTTCTTGTTCCCTGTCATTTCGCTGTATTTTATGTTTGATTTAGCACAGGTGCCCTCTTACGTCATACTCCGAAAGTCCCCTTAGGCATTTGTGCGCATGCGCGCTACTCATAAATGGTGCTTTATAGAGGACGCACAAAAATACAGATTAAAATCATTTATATTTAGGTTAAATGTAAGATATAGCTTGTGCTGCATGTTAGCTTGCAAATTATGCCCAAGAACATAATTTATTAAGCCATATGTCTTACTAACAAGAAACAATGCCTCTAACCACAGGTCACGTACGAAAAATAATGCCCCGTTTAAGCCATTCTGAAGGGGTGGAGCGGAAAATGAAAATAAATACGGCCTTTTAAAATTTAAATGCTCCAGCGATTTCATTCCGTCAACCCCTTAGAACCCACCAAGAGCTAAATTCAGGTGTTTGCGAGTAGTTTCATTTAAAACGGAGAGGGCTGCCTTCAGCCTGTGTTTTCTGTTGTACTGACATGAGAGTCAGGGCTCCGAGCTTTCGGTCTGCGAACTACATCACTGAACCTCTTCTAAAAGCATTTAAATAAAAACACTCCAGCGACTGTACGCAATGTAAACATAATATCATTTTAAAGAGCTATATTAAGCGCATATGAGCTGCTTTTATATGGTTTACGGATGAGCTTCAGGGCTGGCGTTTCTTCGTCCGTGTTCACAAAACTACATATTTTAAAGGCATTTAAAAAATAAAAACACTCCAGCGATTGAACAGTAATAGTAGATTAGTGTATTGAAAACGTTAAAATGCTTGCTTATTTGTGCTGCATTTTTGTGGAAACGAATTAGCTAGTAAAGACTGTTTCATGAATATGGTCTCATCGTTTGAGCCACATAGTTCAACAAAGCACGGCCGTTTTTAATGACCAACTAATAACTTCTGCTATTTAACTGATAAGAGTTCTCAAAAAATGCAACTGTATTGAACATAGCACCCAATCACTCGTTTAATATTTTTTGTTCCCTGTCATTTCGCTGTATTTTATGTTTGATTTAGCACAGGTGCCCTCTTACGTCATACTCCGAAAGTCCCCTTAGGCATTTGTGCGCATGCGCGCTACTCATAAATGGTGCTTTATAGAGGACGCACAAAAATACAGATTAAAATCATTTATATTTAGGTTAAATGGAAGATATAGCTTGTGCTGCATGTTAGCTTGCAAATTATGCCCAAGAACATAATTTATTAAGCCATATGTCTTACTAACAAGAAACAATGCCTCTAACCACAGGTCACGTACGAAAAATAATGCCCCGTTTAAGCCATTCTGAAGGGGTGGAGCGGAAAATGAAAATAAATACGGCCTTTTAAAATTTAAATGCTCCAGCGATTTCATTCCGTCAACCCCTTAGAACCCACCAAGAGCTAAATTCAGGTGTTTGCGAGTAGTTTCATTTAAAACGGAGAGGGCTGCCTTCCGCCTGTGTTTTCTGTTGTACTGACATGAGAGTCAGGGCTCCGAGCTTTCGGTCTGCGAACTACATCACTGAGCCTCTTCTAAAAGCATTTAAATAAAAACACTCCAGCGACTGTACGCAATGTAAACATAATATCATTTTAAAGAGCTATATTAAGCGCATATGAGCTGCTTTTATATGGTTTACGGATGAGCTTCAGGGCTGGCGTTTCTTCGTCCGTGTTCACAAAACTACATATTTTAAAGGCATTTAAAAAATAAAAACACTCCAGCGATTGAACAGTAATAGTAGATTAGTGTATTGAAAACGTTAAAATGCTTGCTTATTTGTGCTGCATTTTTGTGGAAACGAATTAGCTAGTAAAGACTGTTTCATGAATATGGTCTCATCGTTTGAGCCACATAGTTCAACAAAGCACGGCCGTTTTTAATGACCAACTAATAACTTCTGCTATTTAACTGATAAGAGTTCTCAAAAAATGCAACTGTATTGAACATAGCACCCAATCACTCGTTTAATATTTTTTGTTCCCTGTCATTTCGCTGTATTTTATGTTTGATTTAGCACAGGTGCCCTCTTACGTCATACTCCGAAAGTCCCCTTAGGCATTTGTGCGCATGCGCGCTACTCATAAATGGTGCTTTATAGAGGACGCACAAAAATACAGATTAAAATCATTTATATTTAGGTTAAATGGAAGATATAGCTTGTGCTGCATGTTAGCTTGCAAATTGTGCCCAAGAACATAATTTATTAAGCCATATGTCTTACTAACAAGAAACAATGCCTCTAACCACAGGTCACGTACGAAAAATAATGCCCCGTTTAAGCCATTCTGAAGGGGTGGAGCGGAAAATGAAAATAAATACGGCCTTTTAAAATTTAAATGCTCCAGCGATTTCATTCCGTCAACCCCTTAGAACCCACCAAGAGCTAAATTCAGGTGTTTGCGAGTAGTTTCATTTAAAACGGAGAGGGCTGCCTTCAGCCTGTGTTTTCTGTTGTACTCACATGAGAGTCAGGGCTCCGAGCTCTCGGTCTGCGAACTACATCACTGAACCTCTTTTAAAAGCATTTAAATAAAAACACTCCAGCGACTGTACGCAATGTAAACATAATATCATTTTAAAGAGCTTTATTAAGCGCATATGAGCTGCTTTTATATGGTTTACGGATAAGCTTCAGGGCTGGCGTTTCTTCGTCCGTGTTCACAAAACTACATATTTTAAAGGCATTTAAAAAATAAAAACACTCCAGCGATTGAACAGTAATAGTAGATTAGTGTATTGAAAACGTTAAAATGCTTGCTTATTTGTGCTGCATTTTTGTGGAAACGAATTAGCTAGTAAAGACTGTTTCATGAATATGGTCTCATCGTTTGAGCCACATAGTTCAACAAAGCACGGCCGTTTTTAATGACCAACTAATAACTTCTGCTATTTAACTGATAAGAGTTCTCAAAAAATGCAACTGTATTGAACATAGCACCCAATCACTCGTTTAATATTTTTTGTTCCCTGTCATTTCGCTGTATTTTATGTTTGGTTTAGCACAGGTGCCCTCTTACGTCATACTCCGAAAGTCCCCTTAGGCATTTGTGCGCATGCGCGCTACTCATAAATGGTGCTTTATAGAGGACGCACAAAAATACAGATTAAAATCATTTATATTTAGGTTAAATGTAAGATATAGCTTGTGCTGCATGTTAGCTTGCAAATTATGCCCAAGAACATAATTTATTAAGCCATATGTCTTACTAACAAGAAACAATGCCTCTAACCACAGGTCACGTACGAAAAATAATGCCCCGTTTAAGCCATTCTGAAGGGGTGGAGCGGAAAATGAAAATAAATACGGCCTTTTAAAATTTAAATGCTCCAGCGATTTCATTCCGTCAACCCCTTAGAACCCACCAAGAGCTAAATTCAGGTGTTTGCGAGTAGTTTCATTTAAAACGGAGAGGGCTGCCTTCCGCCTGTGTTTTCTGTTGTACTGACATGAGAGTCAGGGCTCCGAGCTTTCGGTCTGCGAACTACATCACTGAGCCTCTTCTAAAAGCATTTAAATAAAAACACTCCAGCGACTGTACGCAATGTAAACATAATATCATTTTAAAGAGCTATATTAAGCGCATATGAGCTGCTTTTATATGGTTTACGGATGAGCTTCAGGGCTGGCGTTTCTTCGTCCGTGTTCACAAAACTACATATTTTAAAGGCATTTAAAAAATAAAAACACTCCAGCGATTGAACAGTAATAGTAGATTAGTGTATTGAAAACGTTAAAATGCTTGCTTATTTGTGCTGCATTTTTGTGGAAACGAATTAGCTAGTAAAGACTGTTTCATGAATATGGTCTCATCGTTTGAGCCACATAGTTCAACAAAGCACGGCCGTTTTTAATGACCAACTAATAACTTCTGCTATTTAACTGATAAGAGTTCTCAAAAAATGCAACTGTATTGAACATAGCACCCAATCACTCGTTTAATATTTTTTGTTCCCTGTCATTTCGCTGTATTTTATGTTTGATTTAGCACAGGTGCCCTCTTACGTCATACTCCGAAAGTCCCCTTAGGCATTTGTGCGCATGCGCGCTACTCATAAATGGTGCTTTATAGAGGACGCACAAAAATACAGATTAAAATCATTTATATTTAGGTTAAATGGAAGATATAGCTTGTGCTGCATGTTAGCTTGCAAATTATGCCCAAGAACATAATTTATTAAGCCATATGTCTTACTAACAAGAAACAATGCCTCTAACCACAGGTCACGTACGAAAAATAATGCCCCGTTTAAGCCATTCTGAAGGGGTGGAGCGGAAAATGAAAATAAATACGGCCTTTTAAAATTTAAATGCTCCAGCGATTTCATTCCGTCAACCCCTTAGAACCCACCAAGAGCTAAATTCAGGTGTTTGCGAGTAGTTTCATTTAAAACGGAGAGGGCTGCCTTCAGCCTGTGTTTTCTGTTGTACTGACATGAGAGTCAGGGCTCCGAGCTCTCGGCGACTGTACGCAATGTAAACATAATATCATTTTAAAGAGCTATATTAAGCGCATATGAGCTGCTTTTATATGGTTTACGGATGAGCTTCAGGGCTGGCGTTTCTTCGTCCGTGTTCACAAAACTACATATTTTAAAGGCATTTAAAAAATAAAAACACTCCAGCGATTGAACAGTAATAGTAGATTAGTGTATTGAAAACGTTAAAATGCTTGCTTATTTGTGCTGCATTTTTGTGGAAACGAATTAGCTAGTAAAGACTGTTTCATGAATATGGTCTCATCGTTTGAGCCACATAGTTCAACAAAGCACGGCCGTTTTTAATGACCAACTAATAACTTCTGCTATTTAACTGATAAGAGTTCTCAAAAAATGCAACTGTATTGAACATAGCACCCAATCACTCGTTTAATATTTTTTGTTCCCTGTCATTTCGCTGTATTTTATGTTTGATTTAGCACAGGTGCCCTCTTACGTCATACTCCGAAAGTCCCCTTAGGCATTTGTGCGCATGCGCGCTACTCATAAATGGTGCTTTATAGAGGACGCACAAAAATACAGATTAAAATCATTTATATTTAGGTTAAATGGAAGATATAGCTTGTGCTGCATGTTAGCTTGCAAATTATGCCCAAGAACATAATTTATTAAGCCATATGTCTTACTAACAAGAAACAATGCCTCTAACCACAGGTCACGTACGAAAAATAATGCCCCGTTTAAGCCATTCTGAAGGGGTGGAGCGGAAAATGAAAATAAATACGGCCTTTTAAAATTTAAATGCTCCAGCGATTTCATTCCGTCAACCCCTTAGAACCCACCAAGAGCTAAATTCAGGTGTTTGCGAGTAGTTTCATTTAAAACGGAGAGGGCTGCCTTCCGCCTGTGTTTTCTGTTGTACTGACATGAGAGTCAGGGCTCCGAGCTTTCGGTCTGCGAACTACATCACTGAGCCTCTTCTAAAAGCATTTAAATAAAAACACTCCAGCGACTGTACGCAATGTAAACATAATATCATTTTAAAGAGCTATATTAAGCGCATATGAGCTGCTTTTATATGGTTTACGGATGAGCTTCAGGGCTGGCGTTTCTTCGTCCGTGTTCACAAAACTACATATTTTAAAGGCATTTAAAAAATAAAAACACTCCAGCGATTGAACAGTAATAGTAGATTAGTGTATTGAAAACGTTAAAATGCTTGCTTATTTGTGCTGCATTTTTGTGGAAACGAATTAGCTAGTAAAGACTGTTTCATGAATATGGTCTCATCGTTTGAGCCACATAGTTCAACAAAGCACGGCCGTTTTTAATGACCAACTAATAACTTCTGCTATTTAACTGATAAGAGTTCTCAAAAAATGCAACTGTATTGAACATAGCACCCAATCACTCGTTTAATATTTTTTGTTCCCTGTCATTTCGCTGTATTTTATGTTTGATTTAGCACAGGTGCCCTCTTACGTCATACTCCGAAAGTCCCCTTAGGCATTTGTGCGCATGCGCGCTACTCATAAATGGTGCTTTATAGAGGACGCACAAAAATACAGATTAAAATCATTTATATTTAGGTTAAATGGAAGATATAGCTTGTGCTGCATGTTAGCTTGCAAATTATGCCCAAGAACATAATTTATTAAGCCATATGTCTTACTAACAAGAAACAATGCCTCTAACCACAGGTCACGTACGAAAAATAATGCCCCGTTTAAGCCATTCTGAAGGGGTGGAGCGGAAAATGAAAATAAATACGGCCTTTTAAAATTTAAATGCTCCAGCGATTTCATTCCGTCAACCCCTTAGAACCCACCAAGAGCTAAATTCAGGTGTTTGCGAGTAGTTTCATTTAAAACGGAGAGGGCTGCCTTCAGCCTGTGTTTTCTGTTGTACTGACATGAGAGTCAGGGCTCCGAGCTCTCGGCGACTGTACGCAATGTAAACATAATATCATTTTAAAGAGCTATATTAAGCGCATATGAGCTGCTTTTATATGGTTTACGGATGAGCTTCAGGGCTGGCGTTTCTTCGTCCGTGTTCACAAAACTACATATTTTAAAGGCATTTAAAAAATAAAAACACTCCAGCGATTGAACAGTAATAGTAGATTAGTGTATTGAAAACGTTAAAATGCTTGCTTATTTGTGCTGCATTTTTGTGGAAACGAATTAGCTAGTAAAGACTGTTTCATGAAAATGGTCTCATCGTTTGAGCCACATAGTTCAACAAAGCACGGCCGTTTTTAATGACCAACTAATAACTTCTGCTATTTAACTGATAAGAGTTCTCAAAAAATGCAACTGTATTGAACATAGCACCCAATCACTCGTTTAATATTTTTTGTTCCCTGTCATTTCGCTGTATTTTATGTTTGATTTAGCACAGGTGCCCTCTTACGTCATACTCCGAAAGTCCCCTTAGGCATTTGTGCGCATGCGCGCTACTCATAAATGGTGCTTTATAGAGGACGCACAAAAATACAGATTAAAATCATTTATATTTAGGTTAAATGTAAGATATAGCTTGTGCTGCATGTTAGCTTGCAAATTATGCCCAAGAACATAATTTATTAAGCCATATGTCTTACTAACAAGAAACAATGCCTCTAACCACAGGTCACGTACGAAAAATAATGCCCCGTTTAAGCCATTCTGAAGGGGTGGAGCGGAAAATGAAAATAAATACGGCCTTTTAAAATTTAAATGCTCCAGCGATTTCATTCCGTCAACCCCTTAGAACCCACCAAGAGCTAAATTCAGGTGTTTGCGAGTAGTTTCATTTAAAACGGAGAGGGCTGCCTTCAGCCTGTGTTTTCTGTTGTACTGACATGAGAGTCAGGGCTCCGAGCTTTCGGTCTGCGAACTACATCACTGAGCCTCTTCTAAAAGCATTTAAATAAAAACACTCCAGCGACTGTACGCAATGTAAACATAATATCATTTTAAAGAGCTATATTAAGCGCATATGAGCTGCTTTTATATGGTTTACGGATGAGCTTCAGGGCTGGCGTTTCTTCGTCCGTGTTCACAAAACTACATATTTTAAAGGCATTTAAAAAATAAAAACACTCCAGCGATTGAACAGTAATAGTAGATTAGTGTATTGAAAACGTTAAAATGCTTGCTTATTTGTGCTGCATTTTTGTGGAAACGAATTAGCTAGTAAAGACTGTTTCATGAATATGGTCTCATCGTTTGAGCCACATAGTTCAACAAAGCACGGCCGTTTTTAATGACCAACTAATAACTTCTGCTATTTAACTGATAAGAGTTCTCAAAAAATGCAACTGTATTGAACATAGCACCCAATCACTCGTTTAATATTTTTTGTTCCCTGTCATTTCGCTGTATTTTATGTTTGATTTAGCACAGGTGCCCTCTTACGTCATACTCCGAAAGTCCCCTTAGGCATTTGTGCGCATGCGCGCTACTCATAAATGGTGCTTTATAGAGGACGCACAAAAATACAGATTAAAATCATTTATATTTAGGTTAAATGGAAGATATAGCTTGTGCTGCATGTTAGCTTGCAAATTATGCCCAAGAACATAATTTATTAAGCCATATGTCTTACTAACAAGAAACAATGCCTCTAACCACAGGTCACGTACGAAAAATAATGCCCCGTTTAAGCCATTCTGAAGGGGTGGAGCGGAAAATGAAAATAAATACGGCCTTTTAAAATTTAAATGCTCCAGCGATTTCATTCCGTCAACCCCTTAGAACCCACCAAGAGCTAAATTCAGGTGTTTGCGAGTAGTTTCATTTAAAACGGAGAGGGCTGCCTTCAGCCTGTGTTTTCTGTTGTACTCACATGAGAGTCAGGGCTCCGAGCTCTCGGTCTGCGAACTACATCACTGAACCTCTTTTAAAAGCATTTAAATAAAAACACTCCAGCGACTGTACGCAATGTAAACATAATATCATTTTAAAGAGCTTTATTAAGCGCATATGAGCTGCTTTTATATGGTTTACGGATAAGCTTCAGGGCTGGCGTTTCTTCGTCCGTGTTCACAAAACTACATATTTTAAAGGCATTTAAAAAATAAAAACACTCCAGCGATTGAACAGTAATAGTAGATTAGTGTATTGAAAACGTTAAAATGCTTGCTTATTTGTGCTGCATTTTTGTGGAAACGAATTAGCTAGTAAAGACTGTTTCATGAATATGGTCTCATCGTTTGAGCCACATAGTTCAACAAAGCACGGCCGTTTTTAATGACCAACTAATAACTTCTGCTATTTAACTGATAAGAGTTCTCAAAAAATGCAACTGTATTGAACATAGCACCCAATCACTCGTTTAATATTTTTTGTTCCCTGTCATTTCGCTGTATTTTATGTTTGATTTAGCACAGGTGCCCTCTTACGTCATACTCCGAAAGTCCCCTTAGGCATTTGTGCGCATGCGCGCTACTCATAAATGGTGCTTTATAGAGGACGCACAAAAATACAGATTAAAATCATTTATATTTAGGTTAAATGGAAGATATAGCTTGTGCTGCATGTTAGCTTGCAAATTATGCCCAAGAACATAATTTATTAAGCCATATGTCTTACTAACAAGAAACAATGCCTCTAACCACAGGTCACGTACGAAAAATAATGCCCCGTTTAAGCCATTCTGAAGGGGTGGAGCGGAAAATGAAAATAAATACGGCCTTTTAAAATTTAAATGCTCCAGCGATTTCATTCCGTCAACCCCTTAGAACCCACCAAGAGCTAAATTCAGGTGTTTGCGAGTAGTTTCATTTAAAACGGAGAGGGCTGCCTTCAGCCTGTGTTTTCTGTTGTACTCACATGAGAGTCAGGGCTCCGAGCTCTCGGTCTGCGAACTACATCACTGAACCTCTTTTAAAAGCATTTAAATAAAAACACTCCAGCGACTGTACGCAATGTAAACATAATATCATTTTAAAGAGCTTTATTAAGCGCATATGAGCTGCTTTTATATGGTTTACGGATAAGCTTCAGGGCTGGCGTTTCTTCGTCCGTGTTCACAAAACTACATATTTTAAAGGCATTTAAAAAATAAAAACACTCCAGCGATTGAACAGTAATAGTAGATTAGTGTATTGAAAACGTTAAAATGCTTGCTTATTTGTGCTGCATTTTTGTGGAAACGAATTAGCTAGTAAAGACTGTTTCATGAATATGGTCTCATCGTTTGAGCCACATAGTTCAACAAAGCACGGCCGTTTTTAATGACCAACTAATAACTTCTGCTATTTAACTGATAAGAGTTCTCAAAAAATGCAACTGTATTGAACATAGCACCCAATCACTCGTTTAATATTTTTTGTTCCCTGTCATTTCGCTGTATTTTATGTTTGATTTAGCACAGGTGCCCTCTTACGTCATACTCCGAAAGTCCCCTTAGGCATTTGTGCGCATGCGCGCTACTCATAAATGGTGCTTTATAGAGGACGCACAAAAATACAGATTAAAATCATTTATATTTAGGTTAAATGGAAGATATAGCTTGTGCTGCATGTTAGCTTGCAAATTATGCCCAAGAACATAATTTATTAAGCCATATGTCTTACTAACAAGAAACAATGCCTCTAACCACAGGTCACGTACGAAAAATAATGCCCCGTTTAAGCCATTCTGAAGGGGTGGAGCGGAAAATGAAAATAAATACGGCCTTTTAAAATTTAAATGCTCCAGCGATTTCATTCCGTCAACCCCTTAGAACCCACCAAGAGCTAAATTCAGGTGTTTGCGAGTAGTTTCATTTAAAACGGAGAGGGCTGCCTTCCGCCTGTGTTTTCTGTTGTACTGACATGAGAGTCAGGGCTCCGAGCTTTCGGTCTGCGAACTACATCACTGAGCCTCTTCTAAAAGCATTTAAATAAAAACACTCCAGCGACTGTACGCAATGTAAACATAATATCATTTTAAAGAGCTATATTAAGCGCATATGAGCTGCTTTTATATGGTTTACGGATGAGCTTCAGGGCTGGCGTTTCTTCGTCCGTGTTCACAAAACTACATATTTTAAAGGCATTTAAAAAATAAAAACACTCCAGCGATTGAACAGTAATAGTAGATTAGTGTATTGAAAACGTTAAAATGCTTGCTTATTTGTGCTGCATTTTTGTGGAAACGAATTAGCTAGTAAAGACTGTTTCATGAATATGGTCTCATCGTTTGAGCCACATAGTTCAACAAAGCACGGCCGTTTTTAATGACCAACTAATAACTTCTGCTATTTAACTGATAAGAGTTCTCAAAAAATGCAACTGTATTGAACATAGCACCCAATCACTCGTTTAATATTTTTTGTTCCCTGTCATTTCGCTGTATTTTATGTTTGATTTAGCACAGGTGCCCTCTTACGTCATACTCCGAAAGTCCCCTTAGGCATTTGTGCGCATGCGCGCTACTCATAAATGGTGCTTTATAGAGGACGCACAAAAATACAGATTAAAATCATTTATATTTAGGTTAAATGGAAGATATAGCTTGTGCTGCATGTTAGCTTGCAAATTATGCCCAAGAACATAATTTATTAAGCCATATGTCTTACTAACAAGAAACAATGCCTCTAACCACAGGTCACGTACGAAAAATAATGCCCCGTTTAAGCCATTCTGAAGGGGTGGAGCGGAAAATGAAAATAAATACGGCCTTTTAAAATTTAAATGCTCCAGCGATTTCATTCCGTCAACCCCTTAGAACCCACCAAGAGCTAAATTCAGGTGTTTGCGAGTAGTTTCATTTAAAACGGAGAGGGCTGCCTTCAGCCTGTGTTTTCTGTTGTACTGACATGAGAGTCAGGGCTCCGAGCTCTCGGCGACTGTACGCAATGTAAACATAATATCATTTTAAAGAGCTATATTAAGCGCATATGAGCTGCTTTTATATGGTTTACGGATGAGCTTCAGGGCTGGCGTTTCTTCGTCCGTGTTCACAAAACTACATATTTTAAAGGCATTTAAAAAATAAAAACACTCCAGCGATTGAACAGTAATAGTAGATTAGTGTATTGAAAACGTTAAAATGCTTGCTTATTTGTGCTGCATTTTTGTGGAAACGAATTAGCTAGTAAAGACTGTTTCATGAATATGGTCTCATCGTTTGAGCCACATAGTTCAACAAAGCACGGCCGTTTTTAATGACCAACTAATAACTTCTGCTATTTAACTGATAAGAGTTCTCAAAAAATGCAACTGTATTGAACATAGCACCCAATCACTCGTTTAATATTTTTTGTTCCCTGTCATTTCGCTGTATTTTATGTTTGATTTAGCACAGGTGCCCTCTTACGTCATACTCCGAAAGTCCCCTTAGGCATTTGTGCGCATGCGCGCTACTCATAAATGGTGCTTTATAGAGGACGCACAAAAATACAGATTAAAATCATTTATATTTAGGTTAAATGGAAGATATAGCTTGTGCTGCATGTTAGCTTGCAAATTATGCCCAAGAACATAATTTATTAAGCCATATGTCTTACTAACAAGAAACAATGCCTCTAACCACAGGTCACGTACGAAAAATAATGCCCCGTTTAAGCCATTCTGAAGGGGTGGAGCGGAAAATGAAAATAAATACGGCCTTTTAAAATTTAAATGCTCCAGCGATTTCATTCCGTCAACCCCTTAGAACCCACCAAGAGCTAAATTCAGGTGTTTGCGAGTAGTTTCATTTAAAACGGAGAGGGCTGCCTTCAGCCTGTGTTTTCTGTTGTACTGACATGAGAGTCAGGGCTCCGAGCTCTCGGTCTGCGAACTACATCACTGAGCCTCTTCTAAAAGCATTTAAATAAAAACACTCCAGCGACTGTACGCAATGTAAACATAATATCATTTTAAAGAGCTATATTAAGCGCATATGAGCTGCTTTTATATGGTTTACGGATGAGCTTCAGGGCTGGCGTTTCTTCGTCCGTGTTCACAAAACTACATATTTTAAAGGCATTTAAAAAATAAAAACACTCCAGCGATTGAACAGTAATAGTAGATTAGTGTATTGAAAACGTTAAAATGCTTGCTTATTTGTGCTGCATTTTTGTGGAAACGAATTAGCTAGTAAAGACTGTTTCATGAATATGGTCTCATCGTTTGAGCCACATAGTTCAACAAAGCACGGCCGTTTTTAATGACCAACTAATAACTTCTGCTATTTAACTGATAAGAGTTCTCAAAAAATGCAACTGTATTGAACATAGCACCCAATCACTCGTTTAATATTTTTTGTTCCCTGTCATTTCGCTGTATTTTATGTTTGATTTAGCACAGGTGCCCTCTTACGTCATACTCCGAAAGTCCCCTTAGGCATTTGTGCGCATGCGCGCTACTCATAAATGGTGCTTTATAGAGGACGCACAAAAATACAGATTAAAATCATTTATATTTAGGTTAAATGGAAGATATAGCTTGTGCTGCATGTTAGCTTGCAAATTATGCCCAAGAACATAATTTATTAAGCCATATGTCTTACTAACAAGAAACAATGCCTCTAACCACAGGTCACGTACGAAAAATAATGCCCCGTTTAAGCCATTCTGAAGGGGTGGAGCGGAAAATGAAAATAAATACGGCCTTTTAAAATTTAAATGCTCCAGCGATTTCATTCCGTCAACCCCTTAGAACCCACCAAGAGCTAAATTCAGGTGTTTGCGAGTAGTTTCATTTAAAACGGAGAGGGCTGCCTTCCGCCTGTGTTTTCTGTTGTACTGACATGAGAGTCAGGGCTCCGAGCTTTCGGTCTGCGAACTACATCACTGAGCCTCTTCTAAAAGCATTTAAATAAAAACACTCCAGCGACTGTACGCAATGTAAACATAATATCATTTTAAAGAGCTATATTAAGCGCATATGAGCTGCTTTTATATGGTTTACGGATGAGCTTCAGGGCTGGCGTTTCTTCGTCCGTGTTCACAAAACTACATATTTTAAAGGCATTTAAAAAATAAAAACACTCCAGCGATTGAACAGTAATAGTAGATTAGTGTATTGAAAACGTTAAAATGCTTGCTTATTTGTGCTGCATTTTTGTGGAAACGAATTAGCTAGTAAAGACTGTTTCATGAATATGGTCTCATCGTTTGAGCCACATAGTTCAACAAAGCACGGCCGTTTTTAATGACCAACTAATAACTTCTGCTATTTAACTGATAAGAGTTCTCAAAAAATGCAACTGTATTGAACATAGCACCCAATCACTCGTTTAATATTTTTTGTTCCCTGTCATTTCGCTGTATTTTATGTTTGATTTAGCACAGGTGCCCTCTTACGTCATACTCCGAAAGTCCCCTTAGGCATTTGTGCGCATGCGCGCTACTCATAAATGGTGCTTTATAGAGGACGCACAAAAATACAGATTAAAATCATTTATATTTAGGTTAAATGGAAGATATAGCTTGTGCTGCATGTTAGCTTGCAAATTATGCCCAAGAACATAATTTATTAAGCCATATGTCTTACTAACAAGAAACAATGCCTCTAACCACAGGTCACGTACGAAAAATAATGCCCCGTTTAAGCCATTCTGAAGGGGTGGAGCGGAAAATGAAAATAAATACGGCCTTTTAAAATTTAAATGCTCCAGCGATTTCATTCCGTCAACCCCTTAGAACCCACCAAGAGCTAAATTCAGGTGTTTGCGAGTAGTTTCATTTAAAACGGAGAGGGCTGCCTTCAGCCTGTGTTTTCTGTTGTACTGACATGAGAGTCAGGGCTCCGAGCTCTCGGCGACTGTACGCAATGTAAACATAATATCATTTTAAAGAGCTATATTAAGCGCATATGAGCTGCTTTTATATGGTTTACGGATGAGCTTCAGGGCTGGCGTTTCTTCGTCCGTGTTCACAAAACTACATATTTTAAAGGCATTTAAAAAATAAAAACACTCCAGCGATTGAACAGTAATAGTAGATTAGTGTATTGAAAACGTTAAAATGCTTGCTTATTTGTGCTGCATTTTTGTGGAAACGAATTAGCTAGTAAAGACTGTTTCATGAATATGGTCTCATCGTTTGAGCCACATAGTTCAACAAAGCACGGCCGTTTTTAATGACCAACTAATAACTTCTGCTATTTAACTGATAAGAGTTCTCAAAAAATGCAACTGTATTGAACATAGCACCCAATCACTCGTTTAATATTTTTTGTTCCCTGTCATTTCGCTGTATTTTATGTTTGATTTAGCACAGGTGCCCTCTTACGTCATACTCCGAAAGTCCCCTTAGGCATTTGTGCGCATGCGCGCTACTCATAAATGGTGCTTTATAGAGGACGCACAAAAATACAGATTAAAATCATTTATATTTAGGTTAAATGGAAGATATAGCTTGTGCTGCATGTTAGCTTGCAAATTATGCCCAAGAACATAATTTATTAAGCCATATGTCTTACTAACAAGAAACAATGCCTCTAACCACAGGTCACGTACGAAAAATAATGCCCCGTTTAAGCCATTCTGAAGGGGTGGAGCGGAAAATGAAAATAAATACGGCCTTTTAAAATTTAAATGCTCCAGCGATTTCATTCCGTCAACCCCTTAGAACCCACCAAGAGCTAAATTCAGGTGTTTGCGAGTAGTTTCATTTAAAACGGAGAGGGCTGCCTTCAGCCTGTGTTTTCTGTTGTACTGACATGAGAGTCAGGGCTCCGAGCTTTCGGTCTGCGAACTACATCACTGAGCCTCTTCTAAAAGCATTTAAATAAAAACACTCCAGCGACTGTACGCAATGTAAACATAATATCATTTTAAAGAGCTATATTAAGCGCATATGAGCTGCTTTTATATGGTTTACGGATGAGCTTCAGGGCTGGCGTTTCTTCGTCCGTGTTCACAAAACTACATATTTTAAAGGCATTTAAAAAATAAAAACACTCCAGCGATTGAACAGTAATAGTAGATTAGTGTATTGAAAACGTTAAAATGCTTGCTTATTTGTGCTGCATTTTTGTGGAAACGAATTAGCTAGTAAAGACTGTTTCATGAATATGGTCTCATCGTTTGAGCCACATAGTTCAACAAAGCACGGCCGTTTTTAATGACCAACTAATAACTTCTGCTATTTAACTGATAAGAGTTCTCAAAAAATGCAACTGTATTGAACATAGCACCCAATCACTCGTTTAATATTTTTTGTTCCCTGTCATTTCGCTGTATTTTATGTTTGATTTAGCACAGGTGCCCTCTTACGTCATACTCCGAAAGTCCCCTTAGGCATTTGTGCGCATGCGCGCTACTCATAAATGGTGCTTTATAGAGGACGCACAAAAATACAGATTAAAATCATTTATATTTAGGTTAAATGGAAGATATAGCTTGTGCTGCATGTTAGCTTGCAAATTATGCCCAAGAACATAATTTATTAAGCCATATGTCTTACTAACAAGAAACAATGCCTCTAACCACAGGTCACGTACGAAAAATAATGCCCCGTTTAAGCCATTCTGAAGGGGTGGAGCGGAAAATGAAAATAAATACGGCCTTTTAAAATTTAAATGCTCCAGCGATTTCATTCCGTCAACCCCTTAGAACCCACCAAGAGCTAAATTCAGGTGTTTGCGAGTAGTTTCATTTAAAACGGAGAGGGCTGCCTTCAGCCTGTGTTTTCTGTTGTACTGACATGAGAGTCAGGGCTCCGAGCTCTCGGCGACTGTACGCAATGTAAACATAATATCATTTTAAAGAGCTATATTAAGCGCATATGAGCTGCTTTTATATGGTTTACGGATGAGCTTCAGGGCTGGCGTTTCTTCGTCCGTGTTCACAAAACTACATATTTTAAAGGCATTTAAAAAATAAAAACACTCCAGCGATTGAACAGTAATAGTAGATTAGTGTATTGAAAACGTTAAAATGCTTGCTTATTTGTGCTGCATTTTTGTGGAAACGAATTAGCTAGTAAAGACTGTTTCATGAATATGGTCTCATCGTTTGAGCCACATAGTTCAACAAAGCACGGCCGTTTTTAATGACCAACTAATAACTTCTGCTATTTAACTGATAAGAGTTCTCAAAAAATGCAACTGTATTGAACATAGCACCCAATCACTCGTTTAATATTTTTTGTTCCCTGTCATTTCGCTGTATTTTATGTTTGATTTAGCACAGGTGCCCTCTTACGTCATACTCCGAAAGTCCCCTTAGGCATTTGTGCGCATGCGCGCTACTCATAAATGGTGCTTTATAGAGGACGCACAAAAATACAGATTAAAATCATTTATATTTAGGTTAAATGGAAGATATAGCTTGTGCTGCATGTTAGCTTGCAAATTATGCCCAAGAACATAATTTATTAAGCCATATGTCTTACTAACAAGAAACAATGCCTCTAACCACAGGTCACGTACGAAAAATAATGCCCCGTTTAAGCCATTCTGAAGGGGTGGAGCGGAAAATGAAAATAAATACGGCCTTTTAAAATTTAAATGCTCCAGCGATTTCATTCCGTCAACCCCTTAGAACCCACCAAGAGCTAAATTCAGGTGTTTGCGAGTAGTTTCATTTAAAACGGAGAGGGCTGCCTTCAGCCTGTGTTTTCTGTTGTACTGACATGAGAGTCAGGGCTCCGAGCTCTCGGTCTGCGAACTACATCACTGAGCCTCTTCTAAAAGCATTTAAATAAAAACACTCCAGCGACTGTACGCAATGTAAACATAATATCATTTTAAAGAGCTATATTAAGCGCATATGAGCTGCTTTTATATGGTTTACGGATGAGCTTCAGGGCTGGCGTTTCTTCGTCCGTGTTCACAAAACTACATATTTTAAAGGCATTTAAAAAATAAAAACACTCCAGCGATTGAACAGTAATAGTAGATTAGTGTATTGAAAACGTTAAAATGCTTGCTTATTTGTGCTGCATTTTTGTGGAAACGAATTAGCTAGTAAAGACTGTTTCATGAATATGGTCTCATCGTTTGAGCCACATAGTTCAACAAAGCACGGCCGTTTTTAATGACCAACTAATAACTTCTGCTATTTAACTGATAAGAGTTCTCAAAAAATGCAACTGTATTGAACATAGCACCCAATCACTCGTTTAATATTTTTTGTTCCCTGTCATTTCGCTGTATTTTATGTTTGATTTAGCACAGGTGCCCTCTTACGTCATACTCCGAAAGTCCCCTTAGGCATTTGTGCGCATGCGCGCTACTCATAAATGGTGCTTTATAGAGGACGCACAAAAATACAGATTAAAATCATTTATATTTAGGTTAAATGGAAGATATAGCTTGTGCTGCATGTTAGCTTGCAAATTATGCCCAAGAACATAATTTATTAAGCCATATGTCTTACTAACAAGAAACAATGCCTCTAACCACAGGTCACGTACGAAAAATAATGCCCCGTTTAAGCCATTCTGAAGGGGTGGAGCGGAAAATGAAAATAAATACGGCCTTTTAAAATTTAAATGCTCCAGCGATTTCATTCCGTCAACCCCTTAGAACCCACCAAGAGCTAAATTCAGGTGTTTGCGAGTAGTTTCATTTAAAACGGAGAGGGCTGCCTTCCGCCTGTGTTTTCTGTTGTACTGACATGAGAGTCAGGGCTCCGAGCTTTCGGTCTGCGAACTACATCACTGAGCCTCTTCTAAAAGCATTTAAATAAAAACACTCCAGCGACTGTACGCAATGTAAACATAATATCATTTTAAAGAGCTATATTAAGCGCATATGAGCTGCTTTTATATGGTTTACGGATGAGCTTCAGGGCTGGCGTTTCTTCGTCCGTGTTCACAAAACTACATATTTTAAAGGCATTTAAAAAATAAAAACACTCCAGCGATTGAACAGTAATAGTAGATTAGTGTATTGAAAACGTTAAAATGCTTGCTTATTTGTGCTGCATTTTTGTGGAAACGAATTAGCTAGTAAAGACTGTTTCATGAATATGGTCTCATCGTTTGAGCCACATAGTTCAACAAAGCACGGCCGTTTTTAATGACCAACTAATAACTTCTGCTATTTAACTGATAAGAGTTCTCAAAAAATGCAACTGTATTGAACATAGCACCCAATCACTCGTTTAATATTTTTTGTTCCCTGTCATTTCGCTGTATTTTATGTTTGATTTAGCACAGGTGCCCTCTTACGTCATACTCCGAAAGTCCCCTTAGGCATTTGTGCGCATGCGCGCTACTCATAAATGGTGCTTTATAGAGGACGCACAAAAATACAGATTAAAATCATTTATATTTAGGTTAAATGGAAGATATAGCTTGTGCTGCATGTTAGCTTGCAAATTATGCCCAAGAACATAATTTATTAAGCCATATGTCTTACTAACAAGAAACAATGCCTCTAACCACAGGTCACGTACGAAAAATAATGCCCCGTTTAAGCCATTCTGAAGGGGTGGAGCGGAAAATGAAAATAAATACGGCCTTTTAAAATTTAAATGCTCCAGCGATTTCATTCCGTCAACCCCTTAGAACCCACCAAGAGCTAAATTCAGGTGTTTGCGAGTAGTTTCATTTAAAACGGAGAGGGCTGCCTTCAGCCTGTGTTTTCTGTTGTACTGACATGAGAGTCAGGGCTCCGAGCTCTCGGCGACTGTACGCAATGTAAACATAATATCATTTTAAAGAGCTATATTAAGCGCATATGAGCTGCTTTTATATGGTTTACGGATGAGCTTCAGGGCTGGCGTTTCTTCGTCCGTGTTCACAAAACTACATATTTTAAAGGCATTTAAAAAATAAAAACACTCCAGCGATTGAACAGTAATAGTAGATTAGTGTATTGAAAACGTTAAAATGCTTGCTTATTTGTGCTGCATTTTTGTGGAAACGAATTAGCTAGTAAAGACTGTTTCATGAATATGGTCTCATCGTTTGAGCCACATAGTTCAACAAAGCACGGCCGTTTTTAATGACCAACTAATAACTTCTGCTATTTAACTGATAAGAGTTCTCAAAAAATGCAACTGTATTGAACATAGCACCCAATCACTCGTTTAATATTTTTTGTTCCCTGTCATTTCGCTGTATTTTATGTTTGATTTAGCACAGGTGCCCTCTTACGTCATACTCCGAAAGTCCCCTTAGGCATTTGTGCGCATGCGCGCTACTCATAAATGGTGCTTTATAGAGGACGCACAAAAATACAGATTAAAATCATTTATATTTAGGTTAAATGTAAGATATAGCTTGTGCTGCATGTTAGCTTGCAAATTATGCCCAAGAACATAATTTATTAAGCCATATGTCTTACTAACAAGAAACAATGCCTCTAACCACAGGTCACGTACGAAAAATAATGCCCCGTTTAAGCCATTCTGAAGGGGTGGAGCGGAAAATGAAAATAAATACGGCCTTTTAAAATTTAAATGCTCCAGCGATTTCATTCCGTCAACCCCTTAGAACCCACCAAGAGCTAAATTCAGGTGTTTGCGAGTAGTTTCATTTAAAACGGAGAGGGCTGCCTTCAGCCTGTGTTTTCTGTTGTACTGACATGAGAGTCAGGGCTCCGAGCTTTCGGTCTGCGAACTACATCACTGAGCCTCTTCTAAAAGCATTTAAATAAAAACACTCCAGCGACTGTACGCAATGTAAACATAATATCATTTTAAAGAGCTATATTAAGCGCATATGAGCTGCTTTTATATGGTTTACGGATGAGCTTCAGGGCTGGCGTTTCTTCGTCCGTGTTCACAAAACTACATATTTTAAAGGCATTTAAAAAATAAAAACACTCCAGCGATTGAACAGTAATAGTAGATTAGTGTATTGAAAACGTTAAAATGCTTGCTTATTTGTGCTGCATTTTTGTGGAAACGAATTAGCTAGTAAAGACTGTTTCATGAATATGGTCTCATCGTTTGAGCCACATAGTTCAACAAAGCACGGCCGTTTTTAATGACCAACTAATAACTTCTGCTATTTAACTGATAAGAGTTCTCAAAAAATGCAACTGTATTGAACATAGCACCCAATCACTCGTTTAATATTTTTTGTTCCCTGTCATTTCGCTGTATTTTATGTTTGATTTAGCACAGGTGCCCTCTTACGTCATACTCCGAAAGTCCCCTTAGGCATTTGTGCGCATGCGCGCTACTCATAAATGGTGCTTTATAGAGGACGCACAAAAATACAGATTAAAATCATTTATATTTAGGTTAAATGGAAGATATAGCTTGTGCTGCATGTTAGCTTGCAAATTATGCCCAAGAACATAATTTATTAAGCCATATGTCTTACTAACAAGAAACAATGCCTCTAACCACAGGTCACGTACGAAAAATAATGCCCCGTTTAAGCCATTCTGAAGGGGTGGAGCGGAAAATGAAAATAAATACGGCCTTTTAAAATTTAAATGCTCCAGCGATTTCATTCCGTCAACCCCTTAGAACCCACCAAGAGCTAAATTCAGGTGTTTGCGAGTAGTTTCATTTAAAACGGAGAGGGCTGCCTTCCGCCTGTGTTTTCTGTTGTACTGACATGAGAGTCAGGGCTCCGAGCTTTCGGTCTGCGAACTACATCACTGAGCCTCTTCTAAAAGCATTTAAATAAAAACACTCCAGCGACTGTACGCAATGTAAACATAATATCATTTTAAAGAGCTATATTAAGCGCATATGAGCTGCTTTTATATGGTTTACGGATGAGCTTCAGGGCTGGCGTTTCTTCGTCCGTGTTCACAAAACTACATATTTTAAAGGCATTTAAAAAATAAAAACACTCCAGCGATTGAACAGTAATAGTAGATTAGTGTATTGAAAACGTTAAAATGCTTGCTTATTTGTGCTGCATTTTTGTGGAAACGAATTAGCTAGTAAAGACTGTTTCATGAATATGGTCTCATCGTTTGAGCCACATAGTTCAACAAAGCACGGCCGTTTTTAATGACCAACTAATAACTTCTGCTATTTAACTGATAAGAGTTCTCAAAAAATGCAACTGTATTGAACATAGCACCCAATCACTCGTTTAATATTTTTTGTTCCCTGTCATTTCGCTGTATTTTATGTTTGATTTAGCACAGGTGCCCTCTTACGTCATACTCCGAAAGTCCCCTTAGGCATTTGTGCGCATGCGCGCTACTCATAAATGGTGCTTTATAGAGGACGCACAAAAATACAGATTAAAATCATTTATATTTAGGTTAAATGGAAGATATAGCTTGTGCTGCATGTTAGCTTGCAAATTATGCCCAAGAACATAATTTATTAAGCCATATGTCTTACTAACAAGAAACAATGCCTCTAACCACAGGTCACGTACGAAAAATAATGCCCCGTTTAAGCCATTCTGAAGGGGTGGAGCGGAAAATGAAAATAAATACGGCCTTTTAAAATTTAAATGCTCCAGCGATTTCATTCCGTCAACCCCTTAGAACCCACCAAGAGCTAAATTCAGGTGTTTGCGAGTAGTTTCATTTAAAACGGAGAGGGCTGCCTTCAGCCTGTGTTTTCTGTTGTACTGACATGAGAGTCAGGGCTCCGAGCTCTCGGTCTGCGAACTACATCACTGAGCCTCTTCTAAAAGCATTTAAATAAAAACACTCCAGCGACTGTACGCAATGTAAACATAATATCATTTTAAAGAGCTATATTAAGCGCATATGAGCTGCTTTTATATGGTTTACGGATGAGCTTCAGGGCTGGCGTTTCTTCGTCCGTGTTCACAAAACTACATATTTTAAAGGCATTTAAAAAATAAAAACACTCCAGCGATTGAACAGTAATAGTAGATTAGTGTATTGAAAACGTTAAAATGCTTGCTTATTTGTGCTGCATTTTTGTGGAAACGAATTAGCTAGTAAAGACTGTTTCATGAATATGGTCTCATCGTTTGAGCCACATAGTTCAACAAAGCACGGCCGTTTTTAATGACCAACTAATAACTTCTGCTATTTAACTGATAAGAGTTCTCAAAAAATGCAACTGTATTGAACATAGCACCCAATCACTCGTTTAATATTTTTTGTTCCCTGTCATTTCGCTGTATTTTATGTTTGATTTAGCACAGGTGCCCTCTTACGTCATACTCCGAAAGTCCCCTTAGGCATTTGTGCGCATGCGCGCTACTCATAAATGGTGCTTTATAGAGGACGCACAAAAATACAGATTAAAATCATTTATATTTAGGTTAAATGGAAGATATAGCTTGTGCTGCATGTTAGCTTGCAAATTATGCCCAAGAACATAATTTATTAAGCCATATGTCTTACTAACAAGAAACAATGCCTCTAACCACAGGTCACGTACGAAAAATAATGCCCCGTTTAAGCCATTCTGAAGGGGTGGAGCGGAAAATGAAAATAAATACGGCCTTTTAAAATTTAAATGCTCCAGCGATTTCATTCCGTCAACCCCTTAGAACCCACCAAGAGCTAAATTCAGGTGTTTGCGAGTAGTTTCATTTAAAACGGAGAGGGCTGCCTTCCGCCTGTGTTTTCTGTTGTACTGACATGAGAGTCAGGGCTCCGAGCTTTCGGTCTGCGAACTACATCACTGAGCCTCTTCTAAAAGCATTTAAATAAAAACACTCCAGCGACTGTACGCAATGTAAACATAATATCATTTTAAAGAGCTATATTAAGCGCATATGAGCTGCTTTTATATGGTTTACGGATGAGCTTCAGGGCTGGCGTTTCTTCGTCCGTGTTCACAAAACTACATATTTTAAAGGCATTTAAAAAATAAAAACACTCCAGCGATTGAACAGTAATAGTAGATTAGTGTATTGAAAACGTTAAAATGCTTGCTTATTTGTGCTGCATTTTTGTGGAAACGAATTAGCTAGTAAAGACTGTTTCATGAATATGGTCTCATCGTTTGAGCCACATAGTTCAACAAAGCACGGCCGTTTTTAATGACCAACTAATAACTTCTGCTATTTAACTGATAAGAGTTCTCAAAAAATGCAACTGTATTGAACATAGCACCCAATCACTCGTTTAATATTTTTTGTTCCCTGTCATTTCGCTGTATTTTATGTTTGATTTAGCACAGGTGCCCTCTTACGTCATACTCCGAAAGTCCCCTTAGGCATTTGTGCGCATGCGCGCTACTCATAAATGGTGCTTTATAGAGGACGCACAAAAATACAGATTAAAATCATTTATATTTAGGTTAAATGGAAGATATAGCTTGTGCTGCATGTTAGCTTGCAAATTATGCCCAAGAACATAATTTATTAAGCCATATGTCTTACTAACAAGAAACAATGCCTCTAACCACAGGTCACGTACGAAAAATAATGCCCCGTTTAAGCCATTCTGAAGGGGTGGAGCGGAAAATGAAAATAAATACGGCCTTTTAAAATTTAAATGCTCCAGCGATTTCATTCCGTCAACCCCTTAGAACCCACCAAGAGCTAAATTCAGGTGTTTGCGAGTAGTTTCATTTAAAACGGAGAGGGCTGCCTTCAGCCTGTGTTTTCTGTTGTACTGACATGAGAGTCAGGGCTCCGAGCTCTCGGCGACTGTACGCAATGTAAACATAATATCATTTTAAAGAGCTATATTAAGCGCATATGAGCTGCTTTTATATGGTTTACGGATGAGCTTCAGGGCTGGCGTTTCTTCGTCCGTGTTCACAAAACTACATATTTTAAAGGCATTTAAAAAATAAAAACACTCCAGCGATTGAACAGTAATAGTAGATTAGTGTATTGAAAACGTTAAAATGCTTGCTTATTTGTGCTGCATTTTTGTGGAAACGAATTAGCTAGTAAAGACTGTTTCATGAATATGGTCTCATCGTTTGAGCCACATAGTTCAACAAAGCACGGCCGTTTTTAATGACCAACTAATAACTTCTGCTATTTAACTGATAAGAGTTCTCAAAAAATGCAACTGTATTGAACATAGCACCCAATCACTCGTTTAATATTTTTTGTTCCCTGTCATTTCGCTGTATTTTATGTTTGATTTAGCACAGGTGCCCTCTTACGTCATACTCCGAAAGTCCCCTTAGGCATTTGTGCGCATGCGCGCTACTCATAAATGGTGCTTTATAGAGGACGCACAAAAATACAGATTAAAATCATTTATATTTAGGTTAAATGTAAGATATAGCTTGTGCTGCATGTTAGCTTGCAAATTATGCCCAAGAACATAATTTATTAAGCCATATGTCTTACTAACAAGAAACAATGCCTCTAACCACAGGTCACGTACGAAAAATAATGCCCCGTTTAAGCCATTCTGAAGGGGTGGAGCGGAAAATGAAAATAAATACGGCCTTTTAAAATTTAAATGCTCCAGCGATTTCATTCCGTCAACCCCTTAGAACCCACCAAGAGCTAAATTCAGGTGTTTGCGAGTAGTTTCATTTAAAACGGAGAGGGCTGCCTTCAGCCTGTGTTTTCTGTTGTACTGACATGAGAGTCAGGGCTCCGAGCTTTCGGTCTGCGAACTACATCACTGAGCCTCTTCTAAAAGCATTTAAATAAAAACACTCCAGCGACTGTACGCAATGTAAACATAATATCATTTTAAAGAGCTATATTAAGCGCATATGAGCTGCTTTTATATGGTTTACGGATGAGCTTCAGGGCTGGCGTTTCTTCGTCCGTGTTCACAAAACTACATATTTTAAAGGCATTTAAAAAATAAAAACACTCCAGCGATTGAACAGTAATAGTAGATTAGTGTATTGAAAACGTTAAAATGCTTGCTTATTTGTGCTGCATTTTTGTGGAAACGAATTAGCTAGTAAAGACTGTTTCATGAATATGGTCTCATCGTTTGAGCCACATAGTTCAACAAAGCACGGCCGTTTTTAATGACCAACTAATAACTTCTGCTATTTAACTGATAAGAGTTCTCAAAAAATGCAACTGTATTGAACATAGCACCCAATCACTCGTTTAATATTTTTTGTTCCCTGTCATTTCGCTGTATTTTATGTTTGATTTAGCACAGGTGCCCTCTTACGTCATACTCCGAAAGTCCCCTTAGGCATTTGTGCGCATGCGCGCTACTCATAAATGGTGCTTTATAGAGGACGCACAAAAATACAGATTAAAATCATTTATATTTAGGTTAAATGGAAGATATAGCTTGTGCTGCATGTTAGCTTGCAAATTATGCCCAAGAACATAATTTATTAAGCCATATGTCTTACTAACAAGAAACAATGCCTCTAACCACAGGTCACGTACGAAAAATAATGCCCCGTTTAAGCCATTCTGAAGGGGTGGAGCGGAAAATGAAAATAAATACGGCCTTTTAAAATTTAAATGCTCCAGCGATTTCATTCCGTCAACCCCTTAGAACCCACCAAGAGCTAAATTCAGGTGTTTGCGAGTAGTTTCATTTAAAACGGAGAGGGCTGCCTTCCGCCTGTGTTTTCTGTTGTACTGACATGAGAGTCAGGGCTCCGAGCTTTCGGTCTGCGAACTACATCACTGAGCCTCTTCTAAAAGCATTTAAATAAAAACACTCCAGCGACTGTACGCAATGTAAACATAATATCATTTTAAAGAGCTATATTAAGCGCATATGAGCTGCTTTTATATGGTTTACGGATGAGCTTCAGGGCTGGCGTTTCTTCGTCCGTGTTCACAAAACTACATATTTTAAAGGCATTTAAAAAATAAAAACACTCCAGCGATTGAACAGTAATAGTAGATTAGTGTATTGAAAACGTTAAAATGCTTGCTTATTTGTGCTGCATTTTTGTGGAAACGAATTAGCTAGTAAAGACTGTTTCATGAATATGGTCTCATCGTTTGAGCCACATAGTTCAACAAAGCACGGCCGTTTTTAATGACCAACTAATAACTTCTGCTATTTAACTGATAAGAGTTCTCAAAAAATGCAACTGTATTGAACATAGCACCCAATCACTCGTTTAATATTTTTTGTTCCCTGTCATTTCGCTGTATTTTATGTTTGATTTAGCACAGGTGCCCTCTTACGTCATACTCCGAAAGTCCCCTTAGGCATTTGTGCGCATGCGCGCTACTCATAAATGGTGCTTTATAGAGGACGCACAAAAATACAGATTAAAATCATTTATATTTAGGTTAAATGGAAGATATAGCTTGTGCTGCATGTTAGCTTGCAAATTATGCCCAAGAACATAATTTATTAAGCCATATGTCTTACTAACAAGAAACAATGCCTCTAACCACAGGTCACGTACGAAAAATAATGCCCCGTTTAAGCCATTCTGAAGGGGTGGAGCGGAAAATGAAAATAAATACGGCCTTTTAAAATTTAAATGCTCCAGCGATTTCATTCCGTCAACCCCTTAGAACCCACCAAGAGCTAAATTCAGGTGTTTGCGAGTAGTTTCATTTAAAACGGAGAGGGCTGCCTTCAGCCTGTGTTTTCTGTTGTACTGACATGAGAGTCAGGGCTCCGAGCTCTCGGTCTGCGAACTACATCACTGAGCCTCTTCTAAAAGCATTTAAATAAAAACACTCCAGCGACTGTACGCAATGTAAACATAATATCATTTTAAAGAGCTATATTAAGCGCATATGAGCTGCTTTTATATGGTTTACGGATGAGCTTCAGGGCTGGCGTTTCTTCGTCCGTGTTCACAAAACTACATATTTTAAAGGCATTTAAAAAATAAAAACACTCCAGCGATTGAACAGTAATAGTAGATTAGTGTATTGAAAACGTTAAAATGCTTGCTTATTTGTGCTGCATTTTTGTGGAAACGAATTAGCTAGTAAAGACTGTTTCATGAATATGGTCTCATCGTTTGAGCCACATAGTTCAACAAAGCACGGCCGTTTTTAATGACCAACTAATAACTTCTGCTATTTAACTGATAAGAGTTCTCAAAAAATGCAACTGTATTGAACATAGCACCCAATCACTCGTTTAATATTTTTTGTTCCCTGTCATTTCGCTGTATTTTATGTTTGATTTAGCACAGGTGCCCTCTTACGTCATACTCCGAAAGTCCCCTTAGGCATTTGTGCGCATGCGCGCTACTCATAAATGGTGCTTTATAGAGGACGCACAAAAATACAGATTAAAATCATTTATATTTAGTTTAAATGGAAGATATAGCTTGTGCTGCATGTTAGCTTGCAAATTATGCCCAAGAACATAATTTATTAAGCCATATGTCTTACTAACAAGAAACAATGCCTCTAACCACAGGTCACGTACGAAAAATAATGCCCCGTTTAAGCCATTCTGAAGGGGTGGAGCGGAAAATGAAAATAAATACGGCCTTTTAAAATTTAAATGCTCCAGCGATTTCATTCCGTCAACCCCTTAGAACCCACCAAGAGCTAAATTCAGGTGTTTGCGAGTAGTTTCATTTAAAACGGAGAGGGCTGCCTTCCGCCTGTGTTTTCTGTTGTACTGACATGAGAGTCAGGGCTCCGAGCTTTCGGTCTGCGAACTACATCACTGAGCCTCTTCTAAAAGCATTTAAATAAAAACACTCCAGCGACTGTACGCAATGTAAACATAATATCATTTTAAAGAGCTATATTAAGCGCATATGAGCTGCTTTTATATGGTTTACGGATGAGCTTCAGGGCTGGCGTTTCTTCGTCCGTGTTCACAAAACTACATATTTTAAAGGCATTTAAAAAATAAAAACACTCCAGCGATTGAACAGTAATAGTAGATTAGTGTATTGAAAACGTTAAAATGCTTGCTTATTTGTGCTGCATTTTTGTGGAAACGAATTAGCTAGTAAAGACTGTTTCATGAATATGGTCTCATCGTTTGAGCCACATAGTTCAACAAAGCACGGCCGTTTTTAATGACCAACTAATAACTTCTGCTATTTAACTGATAAGAGTTCTCAAAAAATGCAACTGTATTGAACATAGCACCCAATCACTCGTTTAATATTTTTTGTTCCCTGTCATTTCGCTGTATTTTATGTTTGATTTAGCACAGGTGCCCTCTTACGTCATACTCCGAAAGTCCCCTTAGGCATTTGTGCGCATGCGCGCTACTCATAAATGGTGCTTTATAGAGGACGCACAAAAATACAGATTAAAATCATTTATATTTAGGTTAAATGGAAGATATAGCTTGTGCTGCATGTTAGCTTGCAAATTATGCCCAAGAACATAATTTATTAAGCCATATGTCTTACTAACAAGAAACAATGCCTCTAACCACAGGTCACGTACGAAAAATAATGCCCCGTTTAAGCCATTCTGAAGGGGTGGAGCGGAAAATGAAAATAAATACGGCCTTTTAAAATTTAAATGCTCCAGCGATTTCATTCCGTCAACCCCTTAGAACCCACCAAGAGCTAAATTCAGGTGTTTGCGAGTAGTTTCATTTAAAACGGAGAGGGCTGCCTTCAGCCTGTGTTTTCTGTTGTACTGACATGAGAGTCAGGGCTCCGAGCTCTCGGCGACTGTACGCAATGTAAACATAATATCATTTTAAAGAGCTATATTAAGCGCATATGAGCTGCTTTTATATGGTTTACGGATGAGCTTCAGGGCTGGCGTTTCTTCGTCCGTGTTCACAAAACTACATATTTTAAAGGCATTTAAAAAATAAAAACACTCCAGCGATTGAACAGTAATAGTAGATTAGTGTATTGAAAACGTTAAAATGCTTGCTTATTTGTGCTGCATTTTTGTGGAAACGAATTAGCTAGTAAAGACTGTTTCATGAATATGGTCTCATCGTTTGAGCCACATAGTTCAACAAAGCACGGCCGTTTTTAATGACCAACTAATAACTTCTGCTATTTAACTGATAAGAGTTCTCAAAAAATGCAACTGTATTGAACATAGCACCCAATCACTCGTTTAATATTTTTTGTTCCCTGTCATTTCGCTGTATTTTATGTTTGATTTAGCACAGGTGCCCTCTTACGTCATACTCCGAAAGTCCCCTTAGGCATTTGTGCGCATGCGCGCTACTCATAAATGGTGCTTTATAGAGGACGCACAAAAATACAGATTAAAATCATTTATATTTAGGTTAAATGGAAGATATAGCTTGTGCTGCATGTTAGCTTGCAAATTATGCCCAAGAACATAATTTATTAAGCCATATGTCTTACTAACAAGAAACAATGCCTCTAACCACAGGTCACGTACGAAAAATAATGCCCCGTTTAAGCCATTCTGAAGGGGTGGAGCGGAAAATGAAAATAAATACGGCCTTTTAAAATTTAAATGCTCCAGCGATTTCATTCCGTCAACCCCTTAGAACCCACCAAGAGCTAAATTCAGGTGTTTGCGAGTAGTTTCATTTAAAACGGAGAGGGCTGCCTTCAGCCTGTGTTTTCTGTTGTACTCACATGAGAGTCAGGGCTCCGAGCTCTCGGTCTGCGAACTACATCACTGAACCTCTTTTAAAAGCATTTAAATAAAAACACTCCAGCGACTGTACGCAATGTAAACATAATATCATTTTAAAGAGCTTTATTAAGCGCATATGAGCTGCTTTTATATGGTTTACGGATAAGCTTCAGGGCTGGCGTTTCTTCGTCCGTGTTCACAAAACTACATATTTTAAAGGCATTTAAAAAATAAAAACACTCCAGCGATTGAACAGTAATAGTAGATTAGTGTATTGAAAACGTTAAAATGCTTGCTTATTTGTGCTGCATTTTTGTGGAAACGAATTAGCTAGTAAAGACTGTTTCATGAATATGGTCTCATCGTTTGAGCCACATAGTTCAACAAAGCACGGCCGTTTTTAATGACCAACTAATAACTTCTGCTATTTAACTGATAAGAGTTCTCAAAAAATGCAACTGTATTGAACATAGCACCCAATCACTCGTTTAATATTTTTTGTTCCCTGTCATTTCGCTGTATTTTATGTTTGATTTAGCACAGGTGCCCTCTTACGTCATACTCCGAAAGTCCCCTTAGGCATTTGTGCGCATGCGCGCTACTCATAAATGGTGCTTTATAGAGGACGCACAAAAATACAGATTAAAATCATTTATATTTAGGTTAAATGGAAGATATAGCTTGTGCTGCATGTTAGCTTGCAAATTATGCCCAAGAACATAATTTATTAAGCCATATGTCTTACTAACAAGAAACAATGCCTCTAACCACAGGTCACGTACGAAAAATAATGCCCCGTTTAAGCCATTCTGAAGGGGTGGAGCGGAAAATGAAAATAAATACGGCCTTTTAAAATTTAAATGCTCCAGCGATTTCATTCCGTCAACCCCTTAGAACCCACCAAGAGCTAAATTCAGGTGTTTGCGAGTAGTTTCATTTAAAACGGAGAGGGCTGCCTTCAGCCTGTGTTTTCTGTTGTACTCACATGAGAGTCAGGGCTCCGAGCTCTCGGTCTGCGAACTACATCACTGAACCTCTTTTAAAAGCATTTAAATAAAAACACTCCAGCGACTGTACGCAATGTAAACATAATATCATTTTAAAGAGCTTTATTAAGCGCATATGAGCTGCTTTTATATGGTTTACGGATAAGCTTCAGGGCTGGCGTTTCTTCGTCCGTGTTCACAAAACTACATATTTTAAAGGCATTTAAAAAATAAAAACACTCCAGCGATTGAACAGTAATAGTAGATTAGTGTATTGAAAACGTTAAAATGCTTGCTTATTTGTGCTGCATTTTTGTGGAAACGAATTAGCTAGTAAAGACTGTTTCATGAATATGGTCTCATCGTTTGAGCCACATAGTTCAACAAAGCACGGCCGTTTTTAATGACCAACTAATAACTTCTGCTATTTAACTGATAAGAGTTCTCAAAAAATGCAACTGTATTGAACATAGCACCCAATCACTCGTTTAATATTTTTTGTTCCCTGTCATTTCGCTGTATTTTATGTTTGATTTAGCACAGGTGCCCTCTTACGTCATACTCCGAAAGTCCCCTTAGGCATTTGTGCGCATGCGCGCTACTCATAAATGGTGCTTTATAGAGGACGCACAAAAATACAGATTAAAATCATTTATATTTAGGTTAAATGGAAGATATAGCTTGTGCTGCATGTTAGCTTGCAAATTATGCCCAAGAACATAATTTATTAAGCCATATGTCTTACTAACAAGAAACAATGCCTCTAACCACAGGTCACGTACGAAAAATAATGCCCCGTTTAAGCCATTCTGAAGGGGTGGAGCGGAAAATGAAAATAAATACGGCCTTTTAAAATTTAAATGCTCCAGCGATTTCATTCCGTCAACCCCTTAGAACCCACCAAGAGCTAAATTCAGGTGTTTGCGAGTAGTTTCATTTAAAACGGAGAGGGCTGCCTTCCGCCTGTGTTTTCTGTTGTACTGACATGAGAGTCAGGGCTCCGAGCTTTCGGTCTGCGAACTACATCACTGAGCCTCTTCTAAAAGCATTTAAATAAAAACACTCCAGCGACTGTACGCAATGTAAACATAATATCATTTTAAAGAGCTATATTAAGCGCATATGAGCTGCTTTTATATGGTTTACGGATGAGCTTCAGGGCTGGCGTTTCTTCGTCCGTGTTCACAAAACTACATATTTTAAAGGCATTTAAAAAATAAAAACACTCCAGCGATTGAACAGTAATAGTAGATTAGTGTATTGAAAACGTTAAAATGCTTGCTTATTTGTGCTGCATTTTTGTGGAAACGAATTAGCTAGTAAAGACTGTTTCATGAATATGGTCTCATCGTTTGAGCCACATAGTTCAACAAAGCACGGCCGTTTTTAATGACCAACTAATAACTTCTGCTATTTAACTGATAAGAGTTCTCAAAAAATGCAACTGTATTGAACATAGCACCCAATCACTCGTTTAATATTTTTTGTTCCCTGTCATTTCGCTGTATTTTATGTTTGATTTAGCACAGGTGCCCTCTTACGTCATACTCCGAAAGTCCCCTTAGGCATTTGTGCGCATGCGCGCTACTCATAAATGGTGCTTTATAGAGGACGCACAAAAATACAGATTAAAATCATTTATATTTAGGTTAAATGTAAGATATAGCTTGTGCTGCATGTTAGCTTGCAAATTATGCCCAAGAACATAATTTATTAAGCCATATGTCTTACTAACAAGAAACAATGCCTCTAACCACAGGTCACGTACGAAAAATAATGCCCCGTTTAAGCCATTCTGAAGGGGTGGAGCGGAAAATGAAAATAAATACGGCCTTTTAAAATTTAAATGCTCCAGCGATTTCATTCCGTCAACCCCTTAGAACCCACCAAGAGCTAAATTCAGGTGTTTGCGAGTAGTTTCATTTAAAACGGAGAGGGCTGCCTTCCGCCTGTGTTTTCTGTTGTACTGACATGAGAGTCAGGGCTCCGAGCTTTCGGTCTGCGAACTACATCACTGAGCCTCTTCTAAAAGCATTTAAATAAAAACACTCCAGCGACTGTACGCAATGTAAACATAATATCATTTTAAAGAGCTATATTAAGCGCATATGAGCTGCTTTTATATGGTTTACGGATGAGCTTCAGGGCTGGCGTTTCTTCGTCCGTGTTCACAAAACTACATATTTTAAAGGCATTTAAAAAATAAAAACACTCCAGCGATTGAACAGTAATAGTAGATTAGTGTATTGAAAACGTTAAAATGCTTGCTTATTTGTGCTGCATTTTTGTGGAAACGAATTAGCTAGTAAAGACTGTTTCATGAATATGGTCTCATCGTTTGAGCCACATAGTTCAACAAAGCACGGCCGTTTTTAATGACCAACTAATAACTTCTGCTATTTAACTGATAAGAGTTCTCAAAAAATGCAACTGTATTGAACATAGCACCCAATCACTCGTTTAATATTTCTTGTTCCCTGTCATTTCGCTGTATTTTATGTTTGATTTAGCACAGGTGCCCTCTTACGTCATACTCCGAAAGTCCCCTTAGGCATTTGTGCGCATGCGCGCTACTCATAAATGGTGCTTTATAGAGGACGCACAAAAATACAGATTAAAATCATTTATATTTAGGTTAAATGTAAGATATAGCTTGTGCTGCATGTTAGCTTGCAAATTATGCCCAAGAACATAATTTATTAAGCCATATGTCTTACTAACAAGAAACAATGCCTCTAACCACAGGTCACGTACGAAAAATAATGCCCCGTTTAAGCCATTCTGAAGGGGTGGAGCGGAAAATGAAAATAAATACGGCCTTTTAAAATTTAAATGCTCCAGCGATTTCATTCCGTCAACCCCTTAGAACCCACCAAGAGCTAAATTCAGGTGTTTGCGAGTAGTTTCATTTAAAACGGAGAGGGCTGCCTTCAGCCTGTGTTTTCTGTTGTACTGACATGAGAGTCAGGGCTCCGAGCTTTCGGTCTGCGAACTACATCACTGAACCTCTTCTAAAAGCATTTAAATAAAAACACTCCAGCGACTGTACGCAATGTAAACATAATATCATTTTAAAGAGCTATATTAAGCGCATATGAGCTGCTTTTATATGGTTTACGGATGAGCTTCAGGGCTGGCGTTTCTTCGTCCGTGTTCACAAAACTACATATTTTAAAGGCATTTAAAAAATAAAAACACTCCAGCGATTGAACAGTAATAGTAGATTAGTGTATTGAAAACGTTAAAATGCTTGCTTATTTGTGCTGCATTTTTGTGGAAACGAATTAGCTAGTAAAGACTGTTTCATGAATATGGTCTCATCGTTTGAGCCACATAGTTCAACAAAGCACGGCCGTTTTTAATGACCAACTAATAACTTCTGCTATTTAACTGATAAGAGTTCTCAAAAAATGCAACTGTATTGAACATAGCACCCAATCACTTGTTTAATATTTTTTGTTCCCTGTCATTTCGCTGTATTTTATGTTTGATTTAGCACAGGTGCCCTCTTACGTCATACTCCGAAAGTCCCCTTAGGCATTTGTGCGCATGCGCGCTACTCATAAATGGTGCTTTATAGAGGACGCACAAAAATACAGATTAAAATCATTTATATTTAGGTTAAATGGAAGATATAGCTTGTGCTGCATGTTAGCTTGCAAATTATGCCCAAGAACATAATTTATTAAGCCATATGTCTTACTAACAAGAAACAATGCCTCTAACCACAGGTCACGTACGAAAAATAATGCCCCGTTTAAGCCATTCTGAAGGGGTGGAGCGGAAAATGAAAATAAATACGGCCTTTTAAAATTTAAATGCTCCAGCGATTTCATTCCGTCAACCCCTTAGAACCCACCAAGAGCTAAATTCAGGTGTTTGCGAGTAGTTTCATTTAAAACGGAGAGGGCTGCCTTCAGCCTGTGTTTTCTGTTGTACTCACATGAGAGTCAGGGCTCCGAGCTCTCGGTCTGCGAACTACATCACTGAACCTCTTTTAAAAGCATTTAAATAAAAACACTCCAGCGACTGTACGCAATGTAAACATAATATCATTTTAAAGAGCTTTATTAAGCGCATATGAGCTGCTTTTATATGGTTTACGGATAAGCTTCAGGGCTGGCGTTTCTTCGTCCGTGTTCACAAAACTACATATTTTAAAGGCATTTAAAAAATAAAAACACTCCAGCGATTGAACAGTAATAGTAGATTAGTGTATTGAAAACGTTAAAATGCTTGCTTATTTGTGCTGCATTTTTGTGGAAACGAATTAGCTAGTAAAGACTGTTTCATGAATATGGTCTCATCGTTTGAGCCACATAGTTCAACAAAGCACGGCCGTTTTTAATGACCAACTAATAACTTCTGCTATTTAACTGATAAGAGTTCTCAAAAAATGCAACTGTATTGAACATAGCACCCAATCACTCGTTTAATATTTTTTGTTCCCTGTCATTTCGCTGTATTTTATGTTTGATTTAGCACAGGTGCCCTCTTACGTCATACTCCGAAAGTCCCCTTAGGCATTTGTGCGCATGCGCGCTACTCATAAATGGTGCTTTATAGAGGACGCACAAAAATACAGATTAAAATCATTTATATTTAGGTTAAATGTAAGATATAGCTTGTGCTGCATGTTAGCTTGCAAATTATGCCCAAGAACATAATTTATTAAGCCATATGTCTTACTAACAAGAAACAATGCCTCTAACCACAGGTCACGTACGAAAAATAATGCCCCGTTTAAGCCATTCTGAAGGGGTGGAGCGGAAAATGAAAATAAATACGGCCTTTTAAAATTTAAATGCTCCAGCGATTTCATTCCGTCAACCCCTTAGAACCCACCAAGAGCTAAATTCAGGTGTTTGCGAGTAGTTTCATTTAAAACGGAGAGGGCTGCCTTCCGCCTGTGTTTTCTGTTGTACTGACATGAGAGTCAGGGCTCCGAGCTTTCGGTCTGCGAACTACATCACTGAGCCTCTTCTAAAAGCATTTAAATAAAAACACTCCAGCGACTGTACGCAATGTAAACATAATATCATTTTAAAGAGCTATATTAAGCGCATATGAGCTGCTTTTATATGGTTTACGGATGAGCTTCAGGGCTGGCGTTTCTTCGTCCGTGTTCACAAAACTACATATTTTAAAGGCATTTAAAAAATAAAAACACTCCAGCGATTGAACAGTAATAGTAGATTAGTGTATTGAAAACGTTAAAATGCTTGCTTATTTGTGCTGCATTTTTGTGGAAACGAATTAGCTAGTAAAGACTGTTTCATGAATATGGTCTCATCGTTTGAGCCACATAGTTCAACAAAGCACGGCCGTTTTTAATGACCAACTAATAACTTCTGCTATTTAACTGATAAGAGTTCTCAAAAAATGCAACTGTATTGAACATAGCACCCAATCACTCGTTTAATATTTTTTGTTCCCTGTCATTTCGCTGTATTTTATGTTTGATTTAGCACAGGTGCCCTCTTACGTCATACTCCGAAAGTCCCCTTAGGCATTTGTGCGCATGCGCGCTACTCATAAATGGTGCTTTATAGAGGACGCACAAAAATACAGATTAAAATCATTTATATTTAGGTTAAATGGAAGATATAGCTTGTGCTGCATGTTAGCTTGCAAATTATGCCCAAGAACATAATTTATTAAGCCATATGTCTTACTAACAAGAAACAATGCCTCTAACCACAGGTCACGTACGAAAAATAATGCCCCGTTTAAGCCATTCTGAAGGGGTGGAGCGGAAAATGAAAATAAATACGGCCTTTTAAAATTTAAATGCTCCAGCGATTTCATTCCGTCAACCCCTTAGAACCCACCAAGAGCTAAATTCAGGTGTTTGCGAGTAGTTTCATTTAAAACGGAGAGGGCTGCCTTCAGCCTGTGTTTTCTGTTGTACTGACATGAGAGTCAGGGCTCCGAGCTTTCGGTCTGCGAACTACATCACTGAGCCTCTTCTAAAAGCATTTAAATAAAAACACTCCAGCGACTGTACGCAATGTAAACATAATATCATTTTAAAGAGCTATATTAAGCGCATATGAGCTGCTTTTATATGGTTTACGGATGAGCTTCAGGGCTGGCGTTTCTTCGTCCGTGTTCACAAAACTACATATTTTAAAGGCATTTAAAAAATAAAAACACTCCAGCGATTGAACAGTAATAGTAGATTAGTGTATTGAAAACGTTAAAATGCTTGCTTATTTGTGCTGCATTTTTGTGGAAACGAATTAGCTAGTAAAGACTGTTTCATGAATATGGTCTCATCGTTTGAGCCACATAGTTCAACAAAGCACGGCCGTTTTTAATGACCAACTAATAACTTCTGCTATTTAACTGATAAGAGTTCTCAAAAAATGCAACTGTATTGAACATAGCACCCAATCACTCGTTTAATATTTTTTGTTCCCTGTCATTTCGCTGTATTTTATGTTTGATTTAGCACAGGTGCCCTCTTACGTCATACTCCGAAAGTCCCCTTAGGCATTTGTGCGCATGCGCGCTACTCATAAATGGTGCTTTATAGAGGACGCACAAAAATACAGATTAAAATCATTTATATTTAGGTTAAATGGAAGATATAGCTTGTGCTGCATGTTAGCTTGCAAATTATGCCCAAGAACATAATTTATTAAGCCATATGTCTTACTAACAAGAAACAATGCCTCTAACCACAGGTCACGTACGAAAAATAATGCCCCGTTTAAGCCATTCTGAAGGGGTGGAGCGGAAAATGAAAATAAATACGGCCTTTTAAAATTTAAATGCTCCAGCGATTTCATTCCGTCAACCCCTTAGAACCCACCAAGAGCTAAATTCAGGTGTTTGCGAGTAGTTTCATTTAAAACGGAGAGGGCTGCCTTCAGCCTGTGTTTTCTGTTGTACTGACATGAGAGTCAGGGCTCCGAGCTTTCGGTCTGCGAACTACATCACTGAGCCTCTTCTAAAAGCATTTAAATAAAAACACTCCAGCGACTGTACGCAATGTAAACATAATATCATTTTAAAGAGCTATATTAAGCGCATATGAGCTGCTTTTATATGGTTTACGGATGAGCTTCAGGGCTGGCGTTTCTTCGTCCGTGTTCACAAAACTACATATTTTAAAGGCATTTAAAAAATAAAAACACTCCAGCGATTGAACAGTAATAGTAGATTAGTGTATTGAAAACGTTAAAATGCTTGCTTATTTGTGCTGCATTTTTGTGGAAACGAATTAGCTAGTAAAGACTGTTTCATGAATATGGTCTCATCGTTTGAGCCACATAGTTCAACAAAGCACGGCCGTTTTTAATGACCAACTAATAACTTCTGCTATTTAACTGATAAGAGTTCTCAAAAAATGCAACTGTATTGAACATAGCACCCAATCACTCGTTTAATATTTTTTGTTCCCTGTCATTTCGCTGTATTTTATGTTTGATTTAGCACAGGTGCCCTCTTACGTCATACTCCGAAAGTCCCCTTAGGCATTTGTGCGCATGCGCGCTACTCATAAATGGTGCTTTATAGAGGACGCACAAAAATACAGATTAAAATCATTTATATTTAGGTTAAATGGAAGATATAGCTTGTGCTGCATGTTAGCTTGCAAATTATGCCCAAGAACATAATTTATTAAGCCATATGTCTTACTAACAAGAAACAATGCCTCTAACCACAGGTCACGTACGAAAAATAATGCCCCGTTTAAGCCATTCTGAAGGGGTGGAGCGGAAAATGAAAATAAATACGGCCTTTTAAAATTTAAATGCTCCAGCGATTTCATTCCGTCAACCCCTTAGAACCCACCAAGAGCTAAATTCAGGTGTTTGCGAGTAGTTTCATTTAAAACGGAGAGGGCTGCCTTCAGCCTGTGTTTTCTGTTGTACTGACATGAGAGTCAGGGCTCCGAGCTTTCGGTCTGCGAACTACATCACTGAGCCTCTTCTAAAAGCATTTAAATAAAAACACTCCAGCGACTGTACGCAATGTAAACATAATATCATTTTAAAGAGCTATATTAAGCGCATATGAGCTGCTTTTATATGGTTTACGGATGAGCTTCAGGGCTGGCGTTTCTTCGTCCGTGTTCACAAAACTACATATTTTAAAGGCATTTAAAAAATAAAAACACTCCAGCGATTGAACAGTAATAGTAGATTAGTGTATTGAAAACGTTAAAATGCTTGCTTATTTGTGCTGCATTTTTGTGGAAACGAATTAGCTAGTAAAGACTGTTTCATGAATATGGTCTCATCGTTTGAGCCACATAGTTCAACAAAGCACGGCCGTTTTTAATGACCAACTAATAACTTCTGCTATTTAACTGATAAGAGTTCTCAAAAAATGCAACTGTATTGAACATAGCACCCAATCACTCGTTTAATATTTTTTGTTCCCTGTCATTTCGCTGTATTTTATGTTTGATTTAGCACAGGTGCCCTCTTACGTCATACTCCGAAAGTCCCCTTAGGCATTTGTGCGCATGCGCGCTACTCATAAATGGTGCTTTATAGAGGACGCACAAAAATACAGATTAAAATCATTTATATTTAGGTTAAATGTAAGATATAGCTTGTGCTGCATGTTAGCTTGCAAATTATGCCCAAGAACATAATTTATTAAGCCATATGTCTTACTAACAAGAAACAATGCCTCTAACCACAGGTCACGTACGAAAAATAATGCCCCGTTTAAGCCATTCTGAAGGGGTGGAACGGAAAATGAAAATAAATACGGCCTTTTAAAATTTAAATGCTCCAGCGATTTCATTCCGTCAACCCCTTAGAACCCACCAAGAGCTAAATTCAGGTGTTTGCGAGTAGTTTCATTTAAAACGGAGAGGGCTGCCTTCCGCCTGTGTTTTCTGTTGTACTGACATGAGAGTCAGGGCTCCGAGCTTTCGGTCTGCGAACTACATCACTGAGCCTCTTCTAAAAGCATTTAAATAAAAACACTCCAGCGACTGTACGCAATGTAAACATAATATCATTTTAAAGAGCTATATTAAGCGCATATGAGCTGCTTTTATATGGTTTACGGATGAGCTTCAGGGCTGGCGTTTCTTCGTCCGTGTTCACAAAACTACATATTTTAAAGGCATTTAAAAAATAAAAACACTCCAGCGATTGAACAGTAATAGTAGATTAGTGTATTGAAAACGTTAAAATGCTTGCTTATTTGTGCTGCATTTTTGTGGAAACGAATTAGCTAGTAAAGACTGTTTCATGAATATGGTCTCATCGTTTGAGCCACATAGTTCAACAAAGCACGGCCGTTTTTAATGACCAACTAATAACTTCTGCTATTTAACTGATAAGAGTTCTCAAAAAATGCAACTGTATTGAACATAGCACCCAATCACTCGTTTAATATTTTTTGTTCCCTGTCATTTCGCTGTATTTTATGTTTGATTTAGCACAGGTGCCCTCTTACGTCATACTCCGAAAGTCCCCTTAGGCATTTGTGCGCATGCGCGCTACTCATAAATGGTGCTTTATAGAGGACGCACAAAAATACAGATTAAAATCATTTATATTTAGGTTAAATGGAAGATATAGCTTGTGCTGCATGTTAGCTTGCAAATTATGCCCAAGAACATAATTTATTAAGCCATATGTCTTACTAACAAGAAACAATGCCTCTAACCACAGGTCACGTACGAAAAATAATGCCCCGTTTAAGCCATTCTGAAGGGGTGGAGCGGAAAATGAAAATAAATACGGCCTTTTAAAATTTAAATGCTCCAGCGATTTCATTCCGTCAACCCCTTAGAACCCACCAAGAGCTAAATTCAGGTGTTTGCGAGTAGTTTCATTTAAAACGGAGAGGGCTGCCTTCAGCCTGTGTTTTCTGTTGTACTGACATGAGAGTCAGGGCTCCGAGCTTTCGGTCTGCGAACTACATCACTGAGCCTCTTCTAAAAGCATTTAAATAAAAACACTCCAGCGACTGTACGCAATGTAAACATAATATCATTTTAAAGAGCTATATTAAGCGCATATGAGCTGCTTTTATATGGTTTACGGATGAGCTTCAGGGCTGGCGTTTCTTCGTCCGTGTTCACAAAACTACATATTTTAAAGGCATTTAAAAAATAAAAACACTCCAGCGATTGAACAGTAATAGTAGATTAGTGTATTGAAAACGTTAAAATGCTTGCTTATTTGTGCTGCATTTTTGTGGAAACGAATTAGCTAGTAAAGACTGTTTCATGAATATGGTCTCATCGTTTGAGCCACATAGTTCAACAAAGCACGGCCGTTTTTAATGACCAACTAATAACTTCTGCTATTTAACTGATAAGAGTTCTCAAAAAATGCAACTGTATTGAACATAGCACCCAATCACTCGTTTAATATTTTTTGTTCCCTGTCATTTCGCTGTATTTTATGTTTGATTTAGCACAGGTGCCCTCTTACGTCATACTCCGAAAGTCCCCTTAGGCATTTGTGCGCATGCGCGCTACTCATAAATGGTGCTTTATAGAGGACGCACAAAAATACAGATTAAAATCATTTATATTTAGGTTAAATGGAAGATATAGCTTGTGCTGCATGTTAGCTTGCAAATTATGCCCAAGAACATAATTTATTAAGCCATATGTCTTACTAACAAGAAACAATGCCTCTAACCACAGGTCACGTACGAAAAATAATGCCCCGTTTAAGCCATTCTGAAGGGGTGGAGCGGAAAATGAAAATAAATACGGCCTTTTAAAATTTAAATGCTCCAGCGATTTCATTCCGTCAACCCCTTAGAACCCACCAAGAGCTAAATTCAGGTGTTTGCGAGTAGTTTCATTTAAAACGGAGAGGGCTGCCTTCCGCCTGTGTTTTCTGTTGTACTGACATGAGAGTCAGGGCTCCGAGCTTTCGGTCTGCGAACTACATCACTGAGCCTCTTCTAAAAGCATTTAAATAAAAACACTCCAGCGACTGTACGCAATGTAAACATAATATCATTTTAAAGAGCTATATTAAGCGCATATGAGCTGCTTTTATATGGTTTACGGATGAGCTTCAGGGCTGGCGTTTCTTCGTCCGTGTTCACAAAACTACATATTTTAAAGGCATTTAAAAAATAAAAACACTCCAGCGATTGAACAGTAATAGTAGATTAGTGTATTGAAAACGTTAAAATGCTTGCTTATTTGTGCTGCATTTTTGTGGAAACGAATTAGCTAGTAAAGACTGTTTCATGAATATGGTCTCATCGTTTGAGCCACATAGTTCAACAAAGCACGGCCGTTTTTAATGACCAACTAATAACTTCTGCTATTTAACTGATAAGAGTTCTCAAAAAATGCAACTGTATTGAACATAGCACCCAATCACTCGTTTAATATTTTTTGTTCCCTGTCATTTCGCTGTATTTTATGTTTGATTTAGCACAGGTGCCCTCTTACGTCATACTCCGAAAGTCCCCTTAGGCATTTGTGCGCATGCGCGCTACTCATAAATGGTGCTTTATAGAGGACGCACAAAAATACAGATTAAAATCATTTATATTTAGGTTAAATGGAAGATATAGCTTGTGCTGCATGTTAGCTTGCAAATTATGCCCAAGAACATAATTTATTAAGCCATATGTCTTACTAACAAGAAACAATGCCTCTAACCACAGGTCACGTACGAAAAATAATGCCCCGTTTAAGCCATTCTGAAGGGGTGGAGCGGAAAATGAAAATAAATACGGCCTTTTAAAATTTAAATGCTCCAGCGATTTCATTCCGTCAACCCCTTAGAACCCACCAAGAGCTAAATTCAGGTGTTTGCGAGTAGTTTCATTTAAAACGGAGAGGGCTGCCTTCAGCCTGTGTTTTCTGTTGTACTGACATGAGAGTCAGGGCTCCGAGCTTTCGGTCTGCGAACTACATCACTGAGCCTCTTCTAAAAGCATTTAAATAAAAACACTCCAGCGACTGTACGCAATGTAAACATAATATCATTTTAAAGAGCTATATTAAGCGCATATGAGCTGCTTTTATATGGTTTACGGATGAGCTTCAGGGCTGGCGTTTCTTCGTCCGTGTTCACAAAACTACATATTTTAAAGGCATTTAAAAAATAAAAACACTCCAGCGATTGAACAGTAATAGTAGATTAGTGTATTGAAAACGTTAAAATGCTTGCTTATTTGTGCTGCATTTTTGTGGAAACGAATTAGCTAGTAAAGACTGTTTCATGAATATGGTCTCATCGTTTGAGCCACATAGTTCAACAAAGCACGGCCGTTTTTAATGACCAACTAATAACTTCTGCTATTTAACTGATAAGAGTTCTCAAAAAATGCAACTGTATTGAACATAGCACCCAATCACTCGTTTAATATTTTTTGTTCCCTGTCATTTCGCTGTATTTTATGTTTGATTTAGCACAGGTGCCCTCTTACGTCATACTCCGAAAGTCCCCTTAGGCATTTGTGCGCATGCGCGCTACTCATAAATGGTGCTTTATAGAGGACGCACAAAAATACAGATTAAAATCATTTATATTTAGGTTAAATGGAAGATATAGCTTGTGCTGCATGTTAGCTTGCAAATTATGCCCAAGAACATAATTTATTAAGCCATATGTCTTACTAACAAGAAACAATGCCTCTAACCACAGGTCACGTACGAAAAATAATGCCCCGTTTAAGCCATTCTGAAGGGGTGGAGCGGAAAATGAAAATAAATACGGCCTTTTAAAATTTAAATGCTCCAGCGATTTCATTCCGTCAACCCCTTAGAACCCACCAAGAGCTAAATTCAGGTGTTTGCGAGTAGTTTCATTTAAAACGGAGAGGGCTGCCTTCCGCCTGTGTTTTCTGTTGTACTGACATGAGAGTCAGGGCTCCGAGCTTTCGGTCTGCGAACTACATCACTGAGCCTCTTCTAAAAGCATTTAAATAAAAACACTCCAGCGACTGTACGCAATGTAAACATAATATCATTTTAAAGAGCTATATTAAGCGCATATGAGCTGCTTTTATATGGTTTACGGATGAGCTTCAGGGCTGGCGTTTCTTCGTCCGTGTTCACAAAACTACATATTTTAAAGGCATTTAAAAAATAAAAACACTCCAGCGATTGAACAGTAATAGTAGATTAGTGTATTGAAAACGTTAAAATGCTTGCTTATTTGTGCTGCATTTTTGTGGAAACGAATTAGCTAGTAAAGACTGTTTCATGAATATGGTCTCATCGTTTGAGCCACATAGTTCAACAAAGCACGGCCGTTTTTAATGACCAACTAATAACTTCTGCTATTTAACTGATAAGAGTTCTCAAAAAATGCAACTGTATTGAACATAGCACCCAATCACTCGTTTAATATTTTTTGTTCCCTGTCATTTCGCTGTATTTTATGTTTGATTTAGCACAGGTGCCCTCTTACGTCATACTCCGAAAGTCCCCTTAGGCATTTGTGCGCATGCGCGCTACTCATAAATGGTGCTTTATAGAGGACGCACAAAAATACAGATTAAAATCATTTATATTTAGGTTAAATGGAAGATATAGCTTGTGCTGCATGTTAGCTTGCAAATTATGCCCAAGAACATAATTTATTAAGCCATATGTCTTACTAACAAGAAACAATGCCTCTAACCACAGGTCACGTACGAAAAATAATGCCCCGTTTAAGCCATTCTGAAGGGGTGGAGCGGAAAATGAAAATAAATACGGCCTTTTAAAATTTAAATGCTCCAGCGATTTCATTCCGTCAACCCCTTAGAACCCACCAAGAGCTAAATTCAGGTGTTTGCGAGTAGTTTCATTTAAAACGGAGAGGGCTGCCTTCCGCCTGTGTTTTCTGTTGTACTGACATGAGAGTCAGGGCTCCGAGCTTTCGGTCTGCGAACTACATCACTGAGCCTCTTCTAAAAGCATTTAAATAAAAACACTCCAGCGACTGTACGCAATGTAAACATAATATCATTTTAAAGAGCTATATTAAGCGCATATGAGCTGCTTTTATATGGTTTACGGATGAGCTTCAGGGCTGGCGTTTCTTCGTCCGTGTTCACAAAACTACATATTTTAAAGGCATTTAAAAAATAAAAACACTCCAGCGATTGAACAGTAATAGTAGATTAGTGTATTGAAAACGTTAAAATGCTTGCTTATTTGTGCTGCATTTTTGTGGAAACGAATTAGCTAGTAAAGACTGTTTCATGAATATGGTCTCATCGTTTGAGCCACATAGTTCAACAAAGCACGGCCGTTTTTAATGACCAACTAATAACTTCTGCTATTTAACTGATAAGAGTTCTCAAAAAATGCAACTGTATTGAACATAGCACCCAATCACTCGTTTAATATTTTTTGTTCCCTGTCATTTCGCTGTATTTTATGTTTGATTTAGCACAGGTGCCCTCTTACGTCATACTCCGAAAGTCCCCTTAGGCATTTGTGCGCATGCGCGCTACTCATAAATGGTGCTTTATAGAGGACGCACAAAAATACAGATTAAAATCATTTATATTTAGGTTAAATGGAAGATATAGCTTGTGCTGCATGTTAGCTTGCAAATTATGCCCAAGAACATAATTTATTAAGCCATATGTCTTACTAACAAGAAACAATGCCTCTAACCACAGGTCACGTACGAAAAATAATGCCCCGTTTAAGCCATTCTGAAGGGGTGGAGCGGAAAATGAAAATAAATACGGCCTTTTAAAATTTAAATGCTCCAGCGATTTCATTCCGTCAACCCCTTAGAACCCACCAAGAGCTAAATTCAGGTGTTTGCGAGTAGTTTCATTTAAAACGGAGAGGGCTGCCTTCAGCCTGTGTTTTCTGTTGTACTGACATGAGAGTCAGGGCTCCGAGCTTTCGGTCTGCGAACTACATCACTGAGCCTCTTCTAAAAGCATTTAAATAAAAACACTCCAGCGACTGTACGCAATGTAAACATAATATCATTTTAAAGAGCTATATTAAGCGCATATGAGCTGCTTTTATATGGTTTACGGATGAGCTTCAGGGCTGGCGTTTCTTCGTCCGTGTTCACAAAACTACATATTTTAAAGGCATTTAAAAAATAAAAACACTCCAGCGATTGAACAGTAATAGTAGATTAGTGTATTGAAAACGTTAAAATGCTTGCTTATTTGTGCTGCATTTTTGTGGAAACGAATTAGCTAGTAAAGACTGTTTCATGAATATGGTCTCATCGTTTGAGCCACATAGTTCAACAAAGCACGGCCGTTTTTAATGACCAACTAATAACTTCTGCTATTTAACTGATAAGAGTTCTCAAAAAATGCAACTGTATTGAACATAGCACCCAATCACTCGTTTAATATTTTTTGTTCCCTGTCATTTCGCTGTATTTTATGTTTGATTTAGCACAGGTGCCCTCTTACGTCATACTCCGAAAGTCCCCTTAGGCATTTGTGCGCATGCGCGCTACTCATAAATGGTGCTTTATAGAGGACGCACAAAAATACAGATTAAAATCATTTATATTTAGGTTAAATGGAAGATATAGCTTGTGCTGCATGTTAGCTTGCAAATTATGCCCAAGAACATAATTTATTAAGCCATATGTCTTACTAACAAGAAACAATGCCTCTAACCACAGGTCACGTACGAAAAATAATGCCCCGTTTAAGCCATTCTGAAGGGGTGGAGCGGAAAATGAAAATAAATACGGCCTTTTAAAATTTAAATGCTCCAGCGATTTCATTCCGTCAACCCCTTAGAACCCACCAAGAGCTAAATTCAGGTGTTTGCGAGTAGTTTCATTTAAAACGGAGAGGGCTGCCTTCCGCCTGTGTTTTCTGTTGTACTGACATGAGAGTCAGGGCTCCGAGCTTTCGGTCTGCGAACTACATCACTGAGCCTCTTCTAAAAGCATTTAAATAAAAACACTCCAGCGACTGTACGCAATGTAAACATAATATCATTTTAAAGAGCTATATTAAGCGCATATGAGCTGCTTTTATATGGTTTACGGATGAGCTTCAGGGCTGGCGTTTCTTCGTCCGTGTTCACAAAACTACATATTTTAAAGGCATTTAAAAAATAAAAACACTCCAGCGATTGAACAGTAATAGTAGATTAGTGTATTGAAAACGTTAAAATGCTTGCTTATTTGTGCTGCATTTTTGTGGAAACGAATTAGCTAGTAAAGACTGTTTCATGAATATGGTCTCATCGTTTGAGCCACATAGTTCAACAAAGCACGGCCGTTTTTAATGACCAACTAATAACTTCTGCTATTTAACTGATAAGAGTTCTCAAAAAATGCAACTGTATTGAACATAGCACCCAATCACTCGTTTAATATTTTTTGTTCCCTGTCATTTCGCTGTATTTTATGTTTGATTTAGCACAGGTGCCCTCTTACGTCATACTCCGAAAGTCCCCTTAGGCATTTGTGCGCATGCGCGCTACTCATAAATGGTGCTTTATAGAGGACGCACAAAAATACAGATTAAAATCATTTATATTTAGGTTAAATGGAAGATATAGCTTGTGCTGCATGTTAGCTTGCAAATTATGCCCAAGAACATAATTTATTAAGCCATATGTCTTACTAACAAGAAACAATGCCTCTAACCACAGGTCACGTACGAAAAATAATGCCCCGTTTAAGCCATTCTGAAGGGGTGGAACGGAAAATGAAAATAAATACGGCCTTTTAAAATTTAAATGCTCCAGCGATTTCATTCCGTCAACCCCTTAGAACCCACCAAGAGCTAAATTCAGGTGTTTGCGAGTAGTTTCATTTAAAACGGAGAGGGCTGCCTTCCGCCTGTGTTTTCTGTTGTACTGACATGAGAGTCAGGGCTCCGAGCTTTCGGTCTGCGAACTACATCACTGAGCCTCTTCTAAAAGCATTTAAATAAAAACACTCCAGCGACTGTACGCAATGTAAACATAATATCATTTTAAAGAGCTATATTAAGCGCATATGAGCTGCTTTTATATGGTTTACGGATGAGCTTCAGGGCTGGCGTTTCTTCGTCCGTGTTCACAAAACTACATATTTTAAAGGCATTTAAAAAATAAAAACACTCCAGCGATTGAACAGTAATAGTAGATTAGTGTATTGAAAACGTTAAAATGCTTGCTTATTTGTGCTGCATTTTTGTGGAAACGAATTAGCTAGTAAAGACTGTTTCATGAATATGGTCTCATCGTTTGAGCCACATAGTTCAACAAAGCACGGCCGTTTTTAATGACCAACTAATAACTTCTGCTATTTAACTGATAAGAGTTCTCAAAAAATGCAACTGTATTGAACATAGCACCCAATCACTCGTTTAATATTTTTTGTTCCCTGTCATTTCGCTGTATTTTATGTTTGATTTAGCACAGGTGCCCTCTTACGTCATACTCCGAAAGTCCCCTTAGGCATTTGTGCGCATGCGCGCTACTCATAAATGGTGCTTTATAGAGGACGCACAAAAATACAGATTAAAATCATTTATATTTAGGTTAAATGGAAGATATAGCTTGTGCTGCATGTTAGCTTGCAAATTATGCCCAAGAACATAATTTATTAAGCCATATGTCTTACTAACAAGAAACAATGCCTCTAACCACAGGTCACGTACGAAAAATAATGCCCCGTTTAAGCCATTCTGAAGGGGTGGAGCGGAAAATGAAAATAAATACGGCCTTTTAAAATTTAAATGCTCCAGCGATTTCATTCCGTCAACCCCTTAGAACCCACCAAGAGCTAAATTCAGGTGTTTGCGAGTAGTTTCATTTAAAACGGAGAGGGCTGCCTTCAGCCTGTGTTTTCTGTTGTACTGACATGAGAGTCAGGGCTCCGAGCTTTCGGTCTGCGAACTACATCACTGAGCCTCTTCTAAAAGCATTTAAATAAAAACACTCCAGCGACTGTACGCAATGTAAACATAATATCATTTTAAAGAGCTATATTAAGCGCATATGAGCTGCTTTTATATGGTTTACGGATGAGCTTCAGGGCTGGCGTTTCTTCGTCCGTGTTCACAAAACTACATATTTTAAAGGCATTTAAAAAATAAAAACACTCCAGCGATTGAACAGTAATAGTAGATTAGTGTATTGAAAACGTTAAAATGCTTGCTTATTTGTGCTGCATTTTTGTGGAAACGAATTAGCTAGTAAAGACTGTTTCATGAATATGGTCTCATCGTTTGAGCCACATAGTTCAACAAAGCACGGCCGTTTTTAATGACCAACTAATAACTTCTGCTATTTAACTGATAAGAGTTCTCAAAAAATGCAACTGTATTGAACATAGCACCCAATCACTCGTTTAATATTTTTTGTTCCCTGTCATTTCGCTGTATTTTATGTTTGATTTAGCACAGGTGCCCTCTTACGTCATACTCCGAAAGTCCCCTTAGGCATTTGTGCGCATGCGCGCTACTCATAAATGGTGCTTTATAGAGGACGCACAAAAATACAGATTAAAATCATTTATATTTAGGTTAAATGGAAGATATAGCTTGTGCTGCATGTTAGCTTGCAAATTATGCCCAAGAACATAATTTATTAAGCCATATGTCTTACTAACAAGAAACAATGCCTCTAACCACAGGTCACGTACGAAAAATAATGCCCCGTTTAAGCCATTCTGAAGGGGTGGAGCGGAAAATGAAAATAAATACGGCCTTTTAAAATTTAAATGCTCCAGCGATTTCATTCCGTCAACCCCTTAGAACCCACCAAGAGCTAAATTCAGGTGTTTGCGAGTAGTTTCATTTAAAACGGAGAGGGCTGCCTTCCGCCTGTGTTTTCTGTTGTACTGACATGAGAGTCAGGGCTCCGAGCTTTCGGTCTGCGAACTACATCACTGAGCCTCTTCTAAAAGCATTTAAATAAAAACACTCCAGCGACTGTACGCAATGTAAACATAATATCATTTTAAAGAGCTATATTAAGCGCATATGAGCTGCTTTTATATGGTTTACGGATGAGCTTCAGGGCTGGCGTTTCTTCGTCCGTGTTCACAAAACTACATATTTTAAAGGCATTTAAAAAATAAAAACACTCCAGCGATTGAACAGTAATAGTAGATTAGTGTATTGAAAACGTTAAAATGCTTGCTTATTTGTGCTGCATTTTTGTGGAAACGAATTAGCTAGTAAAGACTGTTTCATGAATATGGTCTCATCGTTTGAGCCACATAGTTCAACAAAGCACGGCCGTTTTTAATGACCAACTAATAACTTCTGCTATTTAACTGATAAGAGTTCTCAAAAAATGCAACTGTATTGAACATAGCACCCAATCACTCGTTTAATATTTTTTGTTCCCTGTCATTTCGCTGTATTTTATGTTTGATTTAGCACAGGTGCCCTCTTACGTCATACTCCGAAAGTCCCCTTAGGCATTTGTGCGCATGCGCGCTACTCATAAATGGTGCTTTATAGAGGACGCACAAAAATACAGATTAAAATCATTTATATTTAGGTTAAATGGAAGATATAGCTTGTGCTGCATGTTAGCTTGCAAATTATGCCCAAGAACATAATTTATTAAGCCATATGTCTTACTAACAAGAAACAATGCCTCTAACCACAGGTCACGTACGAAAAATAATGCCCCGTTTAAGCCATTCTGAAGGGGTGGAGCGGAAAATGAAAATAAATACGGCCTTTTAAAATTTAAATGCTCCAGCGATTTCATTCCGTCAACCCCTTAGAACCCACCAAGAGCTAAATTCAGGTGTTTGCGAGTAGTTTCATTTAAAACGGAGAGGGCTGCCTTCAGCCTGTGTTTTCTGTTGTACTGACATGAGAGTCAGGGCTCCGAGCTTTCGGTCTGCGAACTACATCACTGAGCCTCTTCTAAAAGCATTTAAATAAAAACACTCCAGCGACTGTACGCAATGTAAACATAATATCATTTTAAAGAGCTATATTAAGCGCATATGAGCTGCTTTTATATGGTTTACGGATGAGCTTCAGGGCTGGCGTTTCTTCGTCCGTGTTCACAAAACTACATATTTTAAAGGCATTTAAAAAATAAAAACACTCCAGCGATTGAACAGTAATAGTAGATTAGTGTATTGAAAACGTTAAAATGCTTGCTTATTTGTGCTGCATTTTTGTGGAAACGAATTAGCTAGTAAAGACTGTTTCATGAATATGGTCTCATCGTTTGAGCCACATAGTTCAACAAAGCACGGCCGTTTTTAATGACCAACTAATAACTTCTGCTATTTAACTGATAAGAGTTCTCAAAAAATGCAACTGTATTGAACATAGCACCCAATCACTCGTTTAATATTTCTTGTTCCCTGTCATTTCGCTGTATTTTATGTTTGATTTAGCACAGGTGCCCTCTTACGTCATACTCCGAAAGTCCCCTTAGGCATTTGTGCGCATGCGCGCTACTCATAAATGGTGCTTTATAGAGGACGCACAAAAATACAGATTAAAATCATTTATATTTAGGTTAAATGGAAGATATAGCTTGTGCTGCATGTTAGCTTGCAAATTATGCCCAAGAACATAATTTATTAAGCCATATGTCTTACTAACAAGAAACAATGCCTCTAACCACAGGTCACGTACGAAAAATAATGCCCCGTTTAAGCCATTCTGAAGGGGTGGAGCGGAAAATGAAAATAAATACGGCCTTTTAAAATTTAAATGCTCCAGCGATTTCATTCCGTCAACCCCTTAGAACCCACCAAGAGCTAAATTCAGGTGTTTGGGAGTAGTTTCATTTAAAACGGAGAGGGCTGCCTTCAGCCTGTGTTTTCTGTTGTACTGACATGAGAGTCAGGGCTCCGAGCTTTCGGTCTGCGAACTACATCACTGAACCTCTTCTAAAAGCATTTAAATAAAAACACTCCAGCGACTGTACGCAATGTAAACATAATATCATTTTAAAGAGCTATATTAAGCGCATATGAGCTGCTTTTATATGGTTTACGGATGAGCTTCAGGGCTGGCGTTTCTTCGTCCGTGTTCACAAAACTACATATTTTAAAGGCATTTAAAAAATAAAAACACTCCAGCGATTGAACAGTAATAGTAGATTAGTGTATTGAAAACGTTAAAATGCTTGCTTATTTGTGCTGCATTTTCGTGGAAACGAATTAGCTAGTAAAGACTGTTTCATGAATATGGTCTCATCGTTTGAGCCACATAGTTCAACAAAGCACGGCCGTTTTTAATGACCAACTAATAACTTCTGCTATTTAACTGATAAGAGTTCTCAAAAAATGCAACTGTATTGAACATAGCACCCAATCACTCGTTTAATATTTTTTGTTCCCTGTCATTTCGCTGTATTTTATGTTTGATTTAGCACAGGTGCCCTCTTACGTCATACTCCGAAAGTCCCCTTAGGCATTTGTGCGCATGCGCGCTACTCATAAATGGTGCTTTATAGAGGACGCACAAAAATACAGATTAAAATCATTTATATTTAGGTTAAATGGAAGATATAGCTTGTGCTGCATGTTAGCTTGCAAATTATGCCCAAGAACATAATTTATTAAGCCATATGTCTTACTAACAAGAAACAATGCCTCTAACCACAGGTCACGTACGAAAAATAATGCCCCGTTTAAGCCATTCTGAAGGGGTGGAGCGGAAAATGAAAATAAATACGGCCTTTTAAAATTTAAATGCTCCAGCGATTTCATTCCGTCAACCCCTTAGAACCCACCAAGAGCTAAATTCAGGTGTTTGCGAGTAGTTTCATTTAAAACGGAGAGGGCTGCCTTCAGCCTGTGTTTTCTGTTGTACTCACATGAGAGTCAGGGCTCCGAGCTCTCGGTCTGCGAACTACATCACTGAACCTCTTTTAAAAGCATTTAAATAAAAACACTCCAGCGACTGTACGCAATGTAAACATAATATCATTTTAAAGAGCTTTATTAAGCGCATATGAGCTGCTTTTATATGGTTTACGGATAAGCTTCAGGGCTGGCGTTTCTTCGTCCGTGTTCACAAAACTACATATTTTAAAGGCATTTAAAAAATAAAAACACTCCAGCGATTGAACAGTAATAGTAGATTAGTGTATTGAAAACGTTAAAATGCTTGCTTATTTGTGCTGCATTTTTGTGGAAACGAATTAGCTAGTAAAGACTGTTTCATGAATATGGTCTCATCGTTTGAGCCACATAGTTCAACAAAGCACGGCCGTTTTTAATGACCAACTAATAACTTCTGCTATTTAACTGATAAGAGTTCTCAAAAAATGCAACTGTATTGAACATAGCACCCAATCACTCGTTTAATATTTTTTGTTCCCTGTCATTTCGCTGTATTTTATGTTTGATTTAGCACAGGTGCCCTCTTACGTCATACTCCGAAAGTCCCCTTAGGCATTTGTGCGCATGCGCGCTACTCATAAATGGTGCTTTATAGAGGACGCACAAAAATACAGATTAAAATCATTTATATTTAGGTTAAATGGAAGATATAGCTTGTGCTGCATGTTAGCTTGCAAATTATGCCCAAGAACATAATTTATTAAGCCATATGTCTTACTAACAAGAAACAATGCCTCTAACCACAGGTCACGTACGAAAAATAATGCCCCGTTTAAGCCATTCTGAAGGGGTGGAGCGGAAAATGAAAATAAATACGGCCTTTTAAAATTTAAATGCTCCAGCGATTTCATTCCGTCAACCCCTTAGAACCCACCAAGAGCTAAATTCAGGTGTTTGCGAGTAGTTTCATTTAAAACGGAGAGGGCTGCCTTCCGCCTGTGTTTTCTGTTGTACTGACATGAGAGTCAGGGCTCCGAGCTTTCGGTCTGCGAACTACATCACTGAGCCTCTTCTAAAAGCATTTAAATAAAAACACTCCAGCGACTGTACGCAATGTAAACATAATATCATTTTAAAGAGCTATATTAAGCGCATATGAGCTGCTTTTATATGGTTTACGGATGAGCTTCAGGGCTGGCGTTTCTTCGTCCGTGTTCACAAAACTACATATTTTAAAGGCATTTAAAAAATAAAAACACTCCAGCGATTGAACAGTAATAGTAGATTAGTGTATTGAAAACGTTAAAATGCTTGCTTATTTGTGCTGCATTTTTGTGGAAACGAATTAGCTAGTAAAGACTGTTTCATGAATATGGTCTCATCGTTTGAGCCACATAGTTCAACAAAGCACGGCCGTTTTTAATGACCAACTAATAACTTCTGCTATTTAACTGATAAGAGTTCTCAAAAAATGCAACTGTATTGAACATAGCACCCAATCACTCGTTTAATATTTTTTGTTCCCTGTCATTTCGCTGTATTTTATGTTTGATTTAGCACAGGTGCCCTCTTACGTCATACTCCGAAAGTCCCCTTAGGCATTTGTGCGCATGCGCGCTACTCATAAATGGTGCTTTATAGAGGACGCACAAAAATACAGATTAAAATCATTTATATTTAGGTTAAATGGAAGATATAGCTTGTGCTGCATGTTAGCTTGCAAATTATGCCCAAGAACATAATTTATTAAGCCATATGTCTTACTAACAAGAAACAATGCCTCTAACCACAGGTCACGTACGAAAAATAATGCCCCGTTTAAGCCATTCTGAAGGGGTGGAGCGGAAAATGAAAATAAATACGGCCTTTTAAAATTTAAATGCTCCAGCGATTTCATTCCGTCAACCCCTTAGAACCCACCAAGAGCTAAATTCAGGTGTTTGCGAGTAGTTTCATTTAAAACGGAGAGGGCTGCCTTCAGCCTGTGTTTTCTGTTGTACTGACATGAGAGTCAGGGCTCCGAGCTTTCGGTCTGCGAACTACATCACTGAGCCTCTTCTAAAAGCATTTAAATAAAAACACTCCAGCGACTGTACGCAATGTAAACATAATATCATTTTAAAGAGCTATATTAAGCGCATATGAGCTGCTTTTATATGGTTTACGGATGAGCTTCAGGGCTGGCGTTTCTTCGTCCGTGTTCACAAAACTACATATTTTAAAGGCATTTAAAAAATAAAAACACTCCAGCGATTGAACAGTAATAGTAGATTAGTGTATTGAAAACGTTAAAATGCTTGCTTATTTGTGCTGCATTTTTGTGGAAACGAATTAGCTAGTAAAGACTGTTTCATGAATATGGTCTCATCGTTTGAGCCACATAGTTCAACAAAGCACGGCCGTTTTTAATGACCAACTAATAACTTCTGCTATTTAACTGATAAGAGTTCTCAAAAAATGCAACTGTATTGAACATAGCACCCAATCACTCGTTTAATATTTTTTGTTCCCTGTCATTTCGCTGTATTTTATGTTTGATTTAGCACAGGTGCCCTCTTACGTCATACTCCGAAAGTCCCCTTAGGCATTTGTGCGCATGCGCGCTACTCATAAATGGTGCTTTATAGAGGACGCACAAAAATACAGATTAAAATCATTTATATTTAGGTTAAATGGAAGATATAGCTTGTGCTGCATGTTAGCTTGCAAATTATGCCCAAGAACATAATTTATTAAGCCATATGTCTTACTAACAAGAAACAATGCCTCTAACCACAGGTCACGTACGAAAAATAATGCCCCGTTTAAGCCATTCTGAAGGGGTGGAACGGAAAATGAAAATAAATACGGCCTTTTAAAATTTAAATGCTCCAGCGATTTCATTCCGTCAACCCCTTAGAACCCACCAAGAGCTAAATTCAGGTGTTTGCGAGTAGTTTCATTTAAAACGGAGAGGGCTGCCTTCCGCCTGTGTTTTCTGTTGTACTGACATGAGAGTCAGGGCTCCGAGCTTTCGGTCTGCGAACTACATCACTGAGCCTCTTCTAAAAGCATTTAAATAAAAACACTCCAGCGACTGTACGCAATGTAAACATAATATCATTTTAAAGAGCTATATTAAGCGCATATGAGCTGCTTTTATATGGTTTACGGATGAGCTTCAGGGCTGGCGTTTCTTCGTCCGTGTTCACAAAACTACATATTTTAAAGGCATTTAAAAAATAAAAACACTCCAGCGATTGAACAGTAATAGTAGATTAGTGTATTGAAAACGTTAAAATGCTTGCTTATTTGTGCTGCATTTTTGTGGAAACGAATTAGCTAGTAAAGACTGTTTCATGAATATGGTCTCATCGTTTGAGCCACATAGTTCAACAAAGCACGGCCGTTTTTAATGACCAACTAATAACTTCTGCTATTTAACTGATAAGAGTTCTCAAAAAATGCAACTGTATTGAACATAGCACCCAATCACTCGTTTAATATTTTTTGTTCCCTGTCATTTCGCTGTATTTTATGTTTGATTTAGCACAGGTGCCCTCTTACGTCATACTCCGAAAGTCCCCTTAGGCATTTGTGCGCATGCGCGCTACTCATAAATGGTGCTTTATAGAGGACGCACAAAAATACAGATTAAAATCATTTATATTTAGGTTAAATGGAAGATATAGCTTGTGCTGCATGTTAGCTTGCAAATTATGCCCAAGAACATAATTTATTAAGCCATATGTCTTACTAACAAGAAACAATGCCTCTAACCACAGGTCACGTACGAAAAATAATGCCCCGTTTAAGCCATTCTGAAGGGGTGGAGCGGAAAATGAAAATAAATACGGCCTTTTAAAATTTAAATGCTCCAGCGATTTCATTCCGTCAACCCCTTAGAACCCACCAAGAGCTAAATTCAGGTGTTTGCGAGTAGTTTCATTTAAAACGGAGAGGGCTGCCTTCAGCCTGTGTTTTCTGTTGTACTGACATGAGAGTCAGGGCTCCGAGCTTTCGGTCTGCGAACTACATCACTGAGCCTCTTCTAAAAGCATTTAAATAAAAACACTCCAGCGACTGTACGCAATGTAAACATAATATCATTTTAAAGAGCTATATTAAGCGCATATGAGCTGCTTTTATATGGTTTACGGATGAGCTTCAGGGCTGGCGTTTCTTCGTCCGTGTTCACAAAACTACATATTTTAAAGGCATTTAAAAAATAAAAACACTCCAGCGATTGAACAGTAATAGTAGATTAGTGTATTGAAAACGTTAAAATGCTTGCTTATTTGTGCTGCATTTTTGTGGAAACGAATTAGCTAGTAAAGACTGTTTCATGAATATGGTCTCATCGTTTGAGCCACATAGTTCAACAAAGCACGGCCGTTTTTAATGACCAACTAATAACTTCTGCTATTTAACTGATAAGAGTTCTCAAAAAATGCAACTGTATTTAACATAGCACCCAATCACTCGTTTAATATTTTTTGTTCCCTGTCATTTCGCTGTATTTTATGTTTGATTTAGCACAGGTGCCCTCTTACGTCATACTCCGAAAGTCCCCTTAGGCATTTGTGCGCATGCGCGCTACTCATAAATGGTGCTTTATAGAGGACGCACAAAAATACAGATTAAAATCATTTATATTTAGGTTAAATGGAAGATATAGCTTGTGCTGCATGTTAGCTTGCAAATTATGCCCAAGAACATAATTTATTAAGCCATATGTCTTACTAACAAGAAACAATGCCTCTAACCACAGGTCACGTACGAAAAATAATGCCCCGTTTAAGCCATTCTGAAGGGGTGGAGCGGAAAATGAAAATAAATACGGCCTTTTAAAATTTAAATGCTCCAGCGATTTCATTCCGTCAACCCCTTAGAACCCACCAAGAGCTAAATTCAGGTGTTTGCGAGTAGTTTCATTTAAAACGGAGAGGGCTGCCTTCCGCCTGTGTTTTCTGTTGTACTGACATGAGAGTCAGGGCTCCGAGCTTTCGGTCTGCGAACTACATCACTGAGCCTCTTCTAAAAGCATTTAAATAAAAACAGTCCAGCGACTGTACGCAATGTAAACATAATATCATTTTAAAGAGCTATATTAAGCGCATATGAGCTGCTTTTATATGGTTTACGGATGAGCTTCAGGGCTGGCGTTTCTTCGTCCGTGTTCACAAAACTACATATTTTAAAGGCATTTAAAAAATAAAAACACTCCAGCGATTGAACAGTAATAGTAGATTAGTGTATTGAAAACGTTAAAATGCTTGCTTATTTGTGCTGCATTTTTGTGGAAACGAATTAGCTAGTAAAGACTGTTTCATGAATATGGTCTCATCGTTTGAGCCACATAGTTCAACAAAGCACGGCCGTTTTTAATGACCAACTAATAACTTCTGCTATTTAACTGATAAGAGTTCTCAAAAAATGCAACTGTATTGAACATAGCACCCAATCACTCGTTTAATATTTTTTGTTCCCTGTCATTTCGCTGTATTTTATGTTTGATTTAGCACAGGTGCCCTCTTACGTCATACTCCGAAAGTCCCCTTAGGCATTTGTGCGCATGCGCGCTACTCATAAATGGTGCTTTATAGAGGACGCACAAAAATACAGATTAAAATCATTTATATTTAGGTTAAATGGAAGATATAGCTTGTGCTGCATGTTAGCTTGCAAATTATGCCCAAGAACATAATTTATTAAGCCATATGTCTTACTAACAAGAAACAATGCCTCTAACCACAGGTCACGTACGAAAAATAATGCCCCGTTTAAGCCATTCTGAAGGGGTGGAGCGGAAAATGAAAATAAATACGGCCTTTTAAAATTTAAATGCTCCAGCGATTTCATTCCGTCAACCCCTTAGAACCCACCAAGAGCTAAATTCAGGTGTTTGCGAGTAGTTTCATTTAAAACGGAGAGGGCTGCCTTCAGCCTGTGTTTTCTGTTGTACTGACATGAGAGTCAGGGCTCCGAGCTTTCGGTCTGCGAACTACATCACTGAGCCTCTTCTAAAAGCATTTAAATAAAAACACTCCAGCGACTGTACGCAATGTAAACATAATATCATTTTAAAGAGCTATATTAAGCGCATATGAGCTGCTTTTATATGGTTTACGGATGAGCTTCAGGGCTGGCGTTTCTTCGTCCGTGTTCACAAAACTACATATTTTAAAGGCATTTAAAAAATAAAAACACTCCAGCGATTGAACAGTAATAGTAGATTAGTGTATTGAAAACGTTAAAATGCTTGCTTATTTGTGCTGCATTTTTGTGGAAACGAATTAGCTAGTAAAGACTGTTTCATGAATATGGTCTCATCGTTTGAGCCACATAGTTCAACAAAGCACGGCCGTTTTTAATGACCAACTAATAACTTCTGCTATTTAACTGATAAGAGTTCTCAAAAAATGCAACTGTATTGAACATAGCACCCAATCACTCGTTTAATATTTTTTGTTCCCTGTCATTTCGCTGTATTTTATGTTTGATTTAGCACAGGTGCCCTCTTACGTCATACTCCGAAAGTCCCCTTAGGCATTTGTGCGCATGCGCGCTACTCATAAATGGTGCTTTATAGAGGACGCACAAAAATACAGATTAAAATCATTTATATTTAGGTTAAATGGAAGATATAGCTTGTGCTGCATGTTAGCTTGCAAATTATGCCCAAGAACATAATTTATTAAGCCATATGTCTTACTAACAAGAAACAATGCCTCTAACCACAGGTCACGTACGAAAAATAATGCCCCGTTTAAGCCATTCTGAAGGGGTGGAGCGGAAAATGAAAATAAATACGGCCTTTTAAAATTTAAATGCTCCAGCGATTTCATTCCGTCAACCCCTTAGAACCCACCAAGAGCTAAATTCAGGTGTTTGCGAGTAGTTTCATTTAAAACGGAGAGGGCTGCCTTCCGCCTGTGTTTTCTGTTGTACTGACATGAGAGTCAGGGCTCCGAGCTTTCGGTCTGCGAACTACATCACTGAGCCTCTTCTAAAAGCATTTAAATAAAAACACTCCAGCGACTGTACGCAATGTAAACATAATATCATTTTAAAGAGCTATATTAAGCGCATATGAGCTGCTTTTATATGGTTTACGGATGAGCTTCAGGGCTGGCGTTTCTTCGTCCGTGTTCACAAAACTACATATTTTAAAGGCATTTAAAAAATAAAAACACTCCAGCGATTGAACAGTAATAGTAGATTAGTGTATTGAAAACGTTAAAATGCTTGCTTATTTGTGCTGCATTTTTGTGGAAACGAATTAGCTAGTAAAGACTGTTTCATGAATATGGTCTCATCGTTTGAGCCACATAGTTCAACAAAGCACGGCCGTTTTTAATGACCAACTAATAACTTCTGCTATTTAACTGATAAGAGTTCTCAAAAAATGCAACTGTATTGAACATAGCACCCAATCACTCGTTTAATATTTTTTGTTCCCTGTCATTTCGCTGTATTTTATGTTTGATTTAGCACAGGTGCCCTCTTACGTCATACTCCGAAAGTCCCCTTAGGCATTTGTGCGCATGCGCGCTACTCATAAATGGTGCTTTATAGAGGACGCACAAAAATACAGATTAAAATCATTTATATTTAGGTTAAATGGAAGATATAGCTTGTGCTGCATGTTAGCTTGCAAATTATGCCCAAGAACATAATTTATTAAGCCATATGTCTTACTAACAAGAAACAATGCCTCTAACCACAGGTCACGTACGAAAAATAATGCCCCGTTTAAGCCATTCTGAAGGGGTGGAGCGGAAAATGAAAATAAATACGGCCTTTTAAAATTTAAATGCTCCAGCGATTTCATTCCGTCAACCCCTTAGAACCCACCAAGAGCTAAATTCAGGTGTTTGCGAGTAGTTTCATTTAAAACGGAGAGGGCTGCCTTCAGCCTGTGTTTTCTGTTGTACTGACATGAGAGTCAGGGCTCCGAGCTTTCGGTCTGCGAACTACATCACTGAGCCTCTTCTAAAAGCATTTAAATAAAAACACTCCAGCGACTGTACGCAATGTAAACATAATATCATTTTAAAGAGCTATATTAAGCGCATATGAGCTGCTTTTATATGGTTTACGGATGAGCTTCAGGGCTGGCGTTTCTTCGTCCGTGTTCACAAAACTACATATTTTAAAGGCATTTAAAAAATAAAAACACTCCAGCGATTGAACAGTAATAGTAGATTAGTGTATTGAAAACGTTAAAATGCTTGCTTATTTGTGCTGCATTTTTGTGGAAACGAATTAGCTAGTAAAGACTGTTTCATGAATATGGTCTCATCGTTTGAGCCACATAGTTCAACAAAGCACGGCCGTTTTTAATGACCAACTAATAACTTCTGCTATTTAACTGATAAGAGTTCTCAAAAAATGCAACTGTATTGAACATAGCACCCAATCACTCGTTTAATATTTTTTGTTCCCTGTCATTTCGCTGTATTTTATGTTTGATTTAGCACAGGTGCCCTCTTACGTCATACTCCGAAAGTCCCCTTAGGCATTTGTGCGCATGCGCGCTACTCATAAATGGTGCTTTATAGAGGACGCACAAAAATACAGATTAAAATCATTTATATTTAGGTTAAATGGAAGATATAGCTTGTGCTGCATGTTAGCTTGCAAATTATGCCCAAGAACATAATTTATTAAGCCATATGTCTTACTAACAAGAAACAATGCCTCTAACCACAGGTCACGTACGAAAAATAATGCCCCGTTTAAGCCATTCTGAAGGGGTGGAGCGGAAAATGAAAATAAATACGGCCTTTTAAAATTTAAATGCTCCAGCGATTTCATTCCGTCAACCCCTTAGAACCCACCAAGAGCTAAATTCAGGTGTTTGCGAGTAGTTTCATTTAAAACGGAGAGGGCTGCCTTCCGCCTGTGTTTTCTGTTGTACTGACATGAGAGTCAGGGCTCCGAGCTTTCGGTCTGCGAACTACATCACTGAGCCTCTTCTAAAAGCATTTAAATAAAAACACTCCAGCGACTGTACGCAATGTAAACATAATATCATTTTAAAGAGCTATATTAAGCGCATATGAGCTGCTTTTATATGGTTTACGGATGAGCTTCAGGGCTGGCGTTTCTTCGTCCGTGTTCACAAAACTACATATTTTAAAGGCATTTAAAAAATAAAAACACTCCAGCGATTGAACAGTAATAGTAGATTAGTGTATTGAAAACGTTAAAATGCTTGCTTATTTGTGCTGCATTTTTGTGGAAACGAATTAGCTAGTAAAGACTGTTTCATGAATATGGTCTCATCGTTTGAGCCACATAGTTCAACAAAGCACGGCCGTTTTTAATGACCAACTAATAACTTCTGCTATTTAACTGATAAGAGTTCTCAAAAAATGCAACTGTATTGAACATAGCACCCAATCACTCGTTTAATATTTTTTGTTCCCTGTCATTTCGCTGTATTTTATGTTTGATTTAGCACAGGTGCCCTCTTACGTCACACTCCGAAAGTCCCCTTAGGCATTTGTGCGCATGCGCGCTACTCATAAATGGTGCTTTATAGAGGACGCACAAAAATACAGATTAAAATCATTTATATTTAGGTTAAATGGAAGATATAGCTTGTGCTGCATGTTAGCTTGCAAATTATGCCCAAGAACATAATTTATTAAGCCATATGTCTTACTAACAAGAAACAATGCCTCTAACCACAGGTCACGTACGAAAAATAATGCCCCGTTTAAGCCATTCTGAAGGGGTGGAGCGGAAAATGAAAATAAATACGGCCTTTTAAAATTTAAATGCTCCAGCGATTTCATTCCGTCAACCCCTTAGAACCCACCAAGAGCTAAATTCAGGTGTTTGCGAGTAGTTTCATTTAAAACGGAGAGGGCTGCCTTCCGCCTGTGTTTTCTGTTGTACTGACATGAGAGTCAGGGCTCCGAGCTTTCGGTCTGCGAACTACATCACTGAGCCTCTTCTAAAAGCATTTAAATAAAAACACTCCAGCGACTGTACGCAATGTAAACATAATATCATTTTAAAGAGCTATATTAAGCGCATATGAGCTGCTTTTATATGGTTTACGGATGAGCTTCAGGGCTGGCGTTTCTTCGTCCGTGTTCACAAAACTACATATTTTAAAGGCATTTAAAAAATAAAAACACTCCAGCGATTGAACAGTAATAGTAGATTAGTGTATTGAAAACGTTAAAATGCTTGCTTATTTGTGCTGCATTTTTGTGGAAACGAATTAGCTAGTAAAGACTGTTTCATGAATATGGTCTCATCGTTTGAGCCACATAGTTCAACAAAGCACGGCCGTTTTTAATGACCAACTAATAACTTCTGCTATTTAACTGATAAGAGTTCTCAAAAAATGCAACTGTATTGAACATAGCACCCAATCACTCGTTTAATATTTTTTGTTCCCTGTCATTTCGCTGTATTTTATGTTTGATTTAGCACAGGTGCCCTCTTACGTCACACTCCGAAAGTCCCCTTAGGCATTTGTGCGCATGCGCGCTACTCATAAATGGTGCTTTATAGAGGACGCACAAAAATACAGATTAAAATCATTTATATTTAGGTTAAATGGAAGATATAGCTTGTGCTGCATGTTAGCTTGCAAATTATGCCCAAGAACATAATTTATTAAGCCATATGTCTTACTAACAAGAAACAATGCCTCTAACCACAGGTCACGTACGAAAAATAATGCCCCGTTTAAGCCATTCTGAAGGGGTGGAGCGGAAAATGAAAATAAATACGGCCTTTTAAAATTTAAATGCTCCAGCGATTTCATTCCGTCAACCCCTTAGAACCCACCAAGAGCTAAATTCAGGTGTTTGCGAGTAGTTTCATTTAAAACGGAGAGGGCTGCCTTCCGCCTGTGTTTTCTGTTGTACTGACATGAGAGTCAGGGCTCCGAGCTTTCGGTCTGCGAACTACATCACTGAGCCTCTTCTAAAAGCATTTAAATAAAAACACTCCAGCGACTGTACGCAATGTAAACATAATATCATTTTAAAGAGCTATATTAAGCGCATATGAGCTGCTTTTATATGGTTTACGGATGAGCTTCAGGGCTGGCGTTTCTTCGTCCGTGTTCACAAAACTACATATTTTAAAGGCATTTAAAAAATAAAAACACTCCAGCGATTGAACAGTAATAGTAGATTAGTGTATTGAAAACGTTAAAATGCTTGCTTATTTGTGCTGCATTTTTGTGGAAACGAATTAGCTAGTAAAGACTGTTTCATGAATATGGTCTCATCGTTTGAGCCACATAGTTCAACAAAGCACGGCCGTTTTTAATGACCAACTAATAACTTCTGCTATTTAACTGATAAGAGTTCTCAAAAAATGCAACTGTATTGAACATAGCACCCAATCACTCGTTTAATATTTTTTGTTCCCTGTCATTTCGCTGTATTTTATGTTTGATTTAGCACAGGTGCCCTCTTACGTCATACTCCGAAAGTCCCCTTAGGCATTTGTGCGCATGCGCGCTACTCATAAATGGTGCTTTATAGAGGACGCACAAAAATACAGATTAAAATCATTTATATTTAGGTTAAATGGAAGATATAGCTTGTGCTGCATGTTAGCTTGCAAATTATGCCCAAGAACATAATTTATTAAGCCATATGTCTTACTAACAAGAAACAATGCCTCTAACCACAGGTCACGTACGAAAAATAATGCCCCGTTTAAGCCATTCTGAAGGGGTGGAGCGGAAAATGAAAATAAATACGGCCTTTTAAAATTTAAATGCTCCAGCGATTTCATTCCGTCAACCCCTTAGAACCCACCAAGAGCTAAATTCAGGTGTTTGCGAGTAGTTTCATTTAAAACGGAGAGGGCTGCCTTCAGCCTGTGTTTTCTGTTGTACTCACATGAGAGTCAGGGCTCCGAGCTCTCGGTCTGCGAACTACATCACTGAGCCTCTTTTAAAAGCATTTAAATAAAAACACTCCAGCGACTGTACGCAATGTAAACATAATATCATTTTAAAGAGCTTTATTAAGCGCATATGAGCTGCTTTTATATGGTTTACGGATGAGCTTCAGGGCTGGCGTTTCTTCGTCCGTGTTCACAAAACTACATATTTTAAAGGCATTTAAAAAATAAAAACACTCCAGCGATTGAACAGTAATAGTAGATTAGTGTATTGAAAACGTTAAAATGCTTGCTTATTTGTGCTGCATTTTTGTGGAAACGAATTAGCTAGTAAAGACTGTTTCATGAATATGGTCTCATCGTTTGAGCCACATAGTTCAACAAAGCACGGCCGTTTTTAATGACCAACTAATAACTTCTGCTATTTAACTGATAAGAGTTCTCAAAAAATGCAACTGTATTGAACATAGCACCCAATCACTCGTTTAATATTTTTTGTTCCCTGTCATTTCGCTGTATTTTATGTTTGATTTAGCACAGGTGCCCTCTTACGTCATACTCCGAAAGTCCCCTTAGGCATTTGTGCGCATGCGCGCTACTCATAAATGGTGCTTTATAGAGGACGCACAAAAATACAGATTAAAATCATTTATATTTAGGTTAAATGTAAGATATAGCTTGTGCTGCATGTTAGCTTGCAAATTATGCCCAAGAACATAATTTATTAAGCCATATGTCTTACTAACAAGAAACAATGCCTCTAACCACAGGTCACGTACGAAAAATAATGCCCCGTTTAAGCCATTCTGAAGGGGTGGAGCGGAAAATGAAAATAAATACGGCCTTTTAAAATTTAAATGCTCCAGCGATTTCATTCCGTCAACCCCTTAGAACCCACCAAGAGCTAAATTCAGGTGTTTGCGAGTAGTTTCATTTAAAACGGAGAGGGCTGCCTTCCGCCTGTGTTTTCTGTTGTACTGACATGAGAGTCAGGGCTCCGAGCTTTCGGTCTGCGAACTACATCACTGAGCCTCTTCTAAAAGCATTTAAATAAAAACACTCCAGCGACTGTACGCAATGTAAACATAATATCATTTTAAAGAGCTATATTAAGCGCATATGAGCTGCTTTTATATGGTTTACGGATGAGCTTCAGGGCTGGCGTTTCTTCGTCCGTGTTCACAAAACTACATATTTTAAAGGCATTTAAAAAATAAAAACACTCCAGCGATTGAACAGTAATAGTAGATTAGTGTATTGAAAACGTTAAAATGCTTGCTTATTTGTGCTGCATTTTTGTGGAAACGAATTAGCTAGTAAAGACTGTTTCATGAATATGGTCTCATCGTTTGAGCCACATAGTTCAACAAAGCACGGCCGTTTTTAATGACCAACTAATAACTTCTGCTATTTAACTGATAAGAGTTCTCAAAAAATGCAACTGTATTGAACATAGCACCCAATCACTCGTTTAATATTTTTTGTTCCCTGTCATTTCGCTGTATTTTATGTTTGATTTAGCACAGGTGCCCTCTTACGTCATACTCCGAAAGTCCCCTTAGGCATTTGTGCGCATGCGCGCTACTCATAAATGGTGCTTTATAGAGGACGCACAAAAATACAGATTAAAATCATTTATATTTAGGTTAAATGGAAGATATAGCTTGTGCTGCATGTTAGCTTGCAAATTATGCCCAAGAACATAATTTATTAAGCCATATGTCTTACTAACAAGAAACAATGCCTCTAACCACAGGTCACGTACGAAAAATAATGCCCCGTTTAAGCCATTCTGAAGGGGTGGAGCGGAAAATGAAAATAAATACGGCCTTTTAAAATTTAAATGCTCCAGCGATTTCATTCCGTCAACCCCTTAGAACCCACCAAGAGCTAAATTCAGGTGTTTGCGAGTAGTTTCATTTAAAACGGAGAGGGCTGCCTTCAGCCTGTGTTTTCTGTTGTACTGACATGAGAGTCAGGGCTCCGAGCTTTCGGTCTGCGAACTACATCACTGAGCCTCTTCTAAAAGCATTTAAATAAAAACACTCCAGCGACTGTACGCAATGTAAACATAATATCATTTTAAAGAGCTATATTAAGCGCATATGAGCTGCTTTTATATGGTTTACGGATGAGCTTCAGGGCTGGCGTTTCTTCGTCCGTGTTCACAAAACTACATATTTTAAAGGCATTTAAAAAATAAAAACACTCCAGCGATTGAACAGTAATAGTAGATTAGTGTATTGAAAACGTTAAAATGCTTGCTTATTTGTGCTGCATTTTTGTGGAAACGAATTAGCTAGTAAAGACTGTTTCATGAATATGGTCTCATCGTTTGAGCCACATAGTTCAACAAAGCACGGCCGTTTTTAATGACCAACTAATAACTTCTGCTATTTAACTGATAAGAGTTCTCAAAAAATGCAACTGTATTGAACATAGCACCCAATCACTCGTTTAATATTTTTTGTTCCCTGTCATTTCGCTGTATTTTATGTTTGATTTAGCACAGGTGCCCTCTTACGTCATACTCCGAAAGTCCCCTTAGGCATTTGTGCGCATGCGCGCTACTCATAAATGGTGCTTTATAGAGGACGCACAAAAATACAGATTAAAATCATTTATATTTAGGTTAAATGGAAGATATAGCTTGTGCTGCATGTTAGCTTGCAAATTATGCCCAAGAACATAATTTATTAAGCCATATGTCTTACTAACAAGAAACAATGCCTCTAACCACAGGTCACGTACGAAAAATAATGCCCCGTTTAAGCCATTCTGAAGGGGTGGAGCGGAAAATGAAAATAAATACGGCCTTTTAAAATTTAAATGCTCCAGCGATTTCATTCCGTCAACCCCTTAGAACCCACCAAGAGCTAAATTCAGGTGTTTGCGAGTAGTTTCATTTAAAACGGAGAGGGCTGCCTTCAGCCTGTGTTTTCTGTTGTACTGACATGAGAGTCAGGGCTCCGAGCTTTCGGTCTGCGAACTACATCACTGAGCATCTTCTAAAAGCATTTAAATAAAAACACTCCAGCGACTGTACGCAATGTAAACATAATATCATTTTAAAGAGCTATATTAAGCGCATATGAGCTGCTTTTATATGGTTTACGGATGAGCTTCAGGGCTGGCGTTTCTTCGTCCGTGTTCACAAAACTACATATTTTAAAGGCATTTAAAAAATAAAAACACTCCAGCGATTGAACAGTAATAGTAGATTAGTGTATTGAAAACGTTAAAATGCTTGCTTATTTGTGCTGCATTTTTGTGGAAACGAATTAGCTAGTAAAGACTGTTTCATGAATATGGTCTCATCGTTTGAGCCACATAGTTCAACAAAGCACGGCCGTTTTTAATGACCAACTAATAACTTCTGCTATTTAACTGATAAGAGTTCTCAAAAAATGCAACTGTATTGAACATAGCACCCAATCACTCGTTTAATATTTTTTGTTCCCTGTCATTTCGCTGTATTCTATGTTTGATTTAGCACAGGTGCCCTCTTACGTCATACTCCGAAAGTCCCCTTAGGCATTTGTGCGCATGCGCGCTACTCATAAATGGTGCTTTATAGAGGACGCACAAAAATACAGATTAAAATCATTTATATTTAGGTTAAATGGAAGATATAGCTTGTGCTGCATGTTAGCTTGCAAATTATGCCCAAGAACATAATTTATTAAGCCATATGTCTTACTAACAAGAAACAATGCCTCTAACCACAGGTCACGTACGAAAAATAATGCCCCGTTTAAGCCATTCTGAAGGGGTGGAGCGGAAAATGAAAATAAATACGGCCTTTTAAAATTTAAATGCTCCAGCGATTTCATTCCGTCAACCCCTTAGAACCCACCAAGAGCTAAATTCAGGTGTTTGCGAGTAGTTTCATTTAAAACGGAGAGGGCTGCCTTCCGCCTGTGTTTTCTGTTGTACTGACATGAGAGTCAGGGCTCCGAGCTTTCGGTCTGCGAACTACATCACTGAGCCTCTTCTAAAAGCATTTAAATAAAAACACTCCAGCGACTGTACGCAATGTAAACATAATATCATTTTAAAGAGCTATATTAAGCGCATATGAGCTGCTTTTATATGGTTTACGGATGAGCTTCAGGGCTGGCGTTTCTTCGTCCGTGTTCACAAAACTACATATTTTAAAGGCATTTAAAAAATAAAAACACTCCAGCGATTGAACAGTAATAGTAGATTAGTGTATTGAAAACGTTAAAATGCTTGCTTATTTGTGCTGCATTTTTGTGGAAACGAATTAGCTAGTAAAGACTGTTTCATGAATATGGTCTCATCGTTTGAGCCACATAGTTCAACAAAGCACGGCCGTTTTTAATGACCAACTAATAACTTCTGCTATTTAACTGATAAGAGTTCTCAAAAAATGCAACTGTATTGAACATAGCACCCAATCACTCGTTTAATATTTTTTGTTCCCTGTCATTTCGCTGTATTTTATGTTTGATTTAGCACAGGTGCCCTCTTACGTCATACTCCGAAAGTCCCCTTAGGCATTTGTGCGCATGCGCGCTACTCATAAATGGTGCTTTATAGAGGACGCACAAAAATACAGATTAAAATCATTTATATTTAGGTTAAATGGAAGATATAGCTTGTGCTGCATGTTAGCTTGCAAATTATGCCCAAGAACATAATTTATTAAGCCATATGTCTTACTAACAAGAAACAATGCCTCTAACCACAGGTCACGTACGAAAAATAATGCCCCGTTTAAGCCATTCTGAAGGGGTGGAGCGGAAAATGAAAATAAATACGGCCTTTTAAAATTTAAATGCTCCAGCGATTTCATTCCGTCAACCCCTCAGAACCCACCAAGAGCTAAATTCAGGTGTTTGCGAGTAGTTTCATTTAAAACGGAGAGGGCTGCCTTCCGCCTGTGTTTTCTGTTGTACTGACATGAGAGTCAGGGCTCCGAGCTTTCGGTCTGCGAACTACATCACTGAGCCTCTTCTAAAAGCATTTAAATAAAAACACTCCAGCGACTGTACGCAATGTAAACATAATATCATTTTAAAGAGCTATATTAAGCGCATATGAGCTGCTTTTATATGGTTTACGGATGAGCTTCAGGGCTGGCGTTTCTTCGTCCGTGTTCACAAAACTACATATTTTAAAGGCATTTAAAAAATAAAAACACTCCAGCGATTGAACAGTAATAGTAGATTAGTGTATTGAAAACGTTAAAATGCTTGCTTATTTGTGCTGCATTTTTGTGGAAACGAATTAGCTAGTAAAGACTGTTTCATGAATATGGTCTCATCGTTTGAGCCACATAGTTCAACAAAGCACGGCCGTTTTTAATGACCAACTAATAACTTCTGCTATTTAACTGATAAGAGTTCTCAAAAAATGCAACTGTATTGAACATAGCACCCAATCACTCGTTTAATATTTTTTGTTCCCTGTCATTTCGCTGTATTTTATGTTTGATTTAGCACAGGTGCCCTCTTACGTCATACTCCGAAAGTCCCCTTAGGCATTTGTGCGCATGCGCGCTACTCATAAATGGTGCTTTATAGAGGACGCACAAAAATACAGATTAAAATCATTTATATTTAGGTTAAATGTAAGATATAGCTTGTGCTGCATGTTAGCTTGCAAATTATGCCCAAGAACATAATTTATTAAGCCATATGTCTTACTAACAAGAAACAATGCCTCTAACCACAGGTCACGTACGAAAAATAATGCCCCGTTTAAGCCATTCTGAAGGGGTGGAGCGGAAAATGAAAATAAATACGGCCTTTTAAAATTTAAATGCTCCAGCGATTTCATTCCGTCAACCCCTTAGAACCCACCAAGAGCTAAATTCAGGTGTTTGCGAGTAGTTTCATTTAAAACGGAGAGGGCTGCCTTCCGCCTGTGTTTTCTGTTGTACTGACATGAGAGTCAGGGCTCCGAGCTTTCGGTCTGCGAACTACATCACTGAGCCTCTTCTAAAAGCATTTAAATAAAAACACTCCAGCGACTGTACGCAATGTAAACATAATATCATTTTAAAGAGCTATATTAAGCGCATATGAGCTGCTTTTATATGGTTTACGGATGAGCTTCAGGGCTGGCGTTTCTTCGTCCGTGTTCACAAAACTACATATTTTAAAGGCATTTAAAAAATAAAAACACTCCAGCGATTGAACAGTAATAGTAGATTAGTGTATTGAAAACGTTAAAATGCTTGCTTATTTGTGCTGCATTTTTGTGGAAACGAATTAGCTAGTAAAGACTGTTTCATGAATATGGTCTCATCGTTTGAGCCACATAGTTCAACAAAGCACGGCCGTTTTTAATGACCAACTAATAACTTCTGCTATTTAACTGATAAGAGTTCTCAAAAAATGCAACTGTATTGAACATAGCACCCAATCACTCGTTTAATATTTTTTGTTCCCTGTCATTTCGCTGTATTTTATGTTTGATTTAGCACAGGTGCCCTCTTACGTCATACTCCGAAAGTCCCCTTAGGCATTTGTGCGCATGCGCGCTACTCATAAATGGTGCTTTATAGAGGACGCACAAAAATACAGATTAAAATCATTTATATTTAGGTTAAATGGAAGATATAGCTTGTGCTGCATGTTAGCTTGCAAATTATGCCCAAGAACATAATTTATTAAGCCATATGTCTTACTAACAAGAAACAATGCCTCTAACCACAGGTCACGTACGAAAAATAATGCCCCGTTTAAGCCATTCTGAAGGGGTGGAGCGGAAAATGAAAATAAATACGGCCTTTTAAAATTTAAATGCTCCAGCGATTTCATTCCGTCAACCCCTTAGAACCCACCAAGAGCTAAATTCAGGTGTTTGCGAGTAGTTTCATTTAAAACGGAGAGGGCTGCCTTCCGCCTGTGTTTTCTGTTGTACTGACATGAGAGTCAGGGCTCCGAGCTTTCGGTCTGCGAACTACATCACTGAGCCTCTTCTAAAAGCATTTAAATAAAAACACTCCAGCGACTGTACGCAATGTAAACATAATATCATTTTAAAGAGCTATATTAAGCGCATATGAGCTGCTTTTATATGGTTTACGGATGAGCTTCAGGGCTGGCGTTTCTTCGTCCGTGTTCACAAAACTACATATTTTAAAGGCATTTAAAAAATAAAAACACTCCAGCGATTGAACAGTAATAGTAGATTAGTGTATTGAAAACGTTAAAATGCTTGCTTATTTGTGCTGCATTTTTGTGGAAACGAATTAGCTAGTAAAGACTGTTTCATGAATATGGTCTCATTGTTTGAGCCACATAGTTCAACAAAGCACGGCCGTTTTTAATGACCAACTAATAACTTCTGCTATTTAACTGATAAGAGTTCTCAAAAAATGCAACTGTATTGAACATAGCACCCAATCACTCGTTTAATATTTTTTGTTCCCTGTCATTTCGCTGTATTTTATGTTTGATTTAGCACAGGTGCCCTCTTACGTCATACTCCGAAAGTCCCCTTAGGCATTTGTGCGCATGCGCGCTACTCATAAATGGTGCTTTATAGAGGACGCACAAAAATACAGATTAAAATCATTTATATTTAGGTTAAATGTAAGATATAGCTTGTGCTGCATGTTAGCTTGCAAATTATGCCCAAGAACATAATTTATTAAGCCATATGTCTTACTAACAAGAAACAATGCCTCTAACCACAGGTCACGTACGAAAAATAATGCCCCGTTTAAGCCATTCTGAAGGGGTGGAGCGGAAAATGAAAATAAATACGGCCTTTTAAAATTTAAATGCTCCAGCGATTTCATTCCGTCAACCCCTTAGAACCCACCAAGAGCTAAATTCAGGTGTTTGCGAGTAGTTTCATTTAAAACGGAGAGGGCTGCCTTCCGCCTGTGTTTTCTGTTGTACTGACATGAGAGTCAGGGCTCCGAGCTTTCGGTCTGCGAACTACATCACTGAGCCTCTTCTAAAAGCATTTAAATAAAAACACTCCAGCGACTGTACGCAATGTAAACATAATATCATTTTAAAGAGCTATATTAAGCGCATATGAGCTGCTTTTATATGGTTTACGGATGAGCTTCAGGGCTGGCGTTTCTTCGTCCGTGTTCACAAAACTACATATTTTAAAGGCATTTAAAAAATAAAAACACTCCAGCGATTGAACAGTAATAGTAGATTAGTGTATTGAAAACGTTAAAATGCTTGCTTATTTGTGCTGCATTTTTGTGGAAACGAATTAGCTAGTAAAGACTGTTTCATGAATATGGTCTCATCGTTTGAGCCACATAGTTCAACAAAGCACGGCCGTTTTTAATGACCAACTAATAACTTCTGCTATTTAACTGATAAGAGTTCTCAAAAAATGCAACTGTATTGAACATAGCACCCAATCACTCGTTTAATATTTTTTGTTCCCTGTCATTTCGCTGTATTTTATGTTTGATTTAGCACAGGTGCCCTCTTACGTCATACTCCGAAAGTCCCCTTAGGCATTTGTGCGCATGCGCGCTACTCATAAATGGTGCTTTATAGAGGACGCACAAAAATACAGATTAAAATCATTTATATTTAGGTTAAATGGAAGATATAGCTTGTGCTGCATGTTAGCTTGCAAATTATGCCCAAGAACATAATTTATTAAGCCATATGTCTTACTAACAAGAAACAATGCCTCTAACCACAGGTCACGTACGAAAAATAATGCCCCGTTTAAGCCATTCTGAAGGGGTGGAGCGGAAAATGAAAATAAATACGGCCTTTTAAAATTTAAATGCTCCAGCGATTTCATTCCGTCAACCCCTCAGAACCCACCAAGAGCTAAATTCAGGTGTTTGCGAGTAGTTTCATTTAAAACGGAGAGGGCTGCCTTCCGCCTGTGTTTTCTGTTGTACTGACATGAGAGTCAGGGCTCCGAGCTTTCGGTCTGCGAACTACATCACTGAGCCTCTTCTAAAAGCATTTAAATAAAAACACTCCAGCGACTGTACGCAATGTAAACATAATATCATTTTAAAGAGCTATATTAAGCGCATATGAGCTGCTTTTATATGGTTTACGGATGAGCTTCAGGGCTGGCGTTTCTTCGTCCGTGTTCACAAAACTACATATTTTAAAGGCATTTAAAAAATAAAAACACTCCAGCGATTGAACAGTAATAGTAGATTAGTGTATTGAAAACGTTAAAATGCTTGCTTATTTGTGCTGCATTTTTGTGGAAACGAATTAGCTAGTAAAGACTGTTTCATGAATATGGTCTCATCGTTTGAGCCACATAGTTCAACAAAGCACGGCCGTTTTTAATGACCAACTAATAACTTCTGCTATTTAACTGATAAGAGTTCTCAAAAAATGCAACTGTATTGAACATAGCACCCAATCACTCGTTTAATATTTTTTGTTCCCTGTCATTTCGCTGTATTTTATGTTTGATTTAGCACAGGTGCCCTCTTACGTCATACTCCGAAAGTCCCCTTAGGCATTTGTGCGCATGCGCGCTACTCATAAATGGTGCTTTATAGAGGACGCACAAAAATACAGATTAAAATCATTTATATTTAGGTTAAATGTAAGATATAGCTTGTGCTGCATGTTAGCTTGCAAATTATGCCCAAGAACATAATTTATTAAGCCATATGTCTTACTAACAAGAAACAATGCCTCTAACCACAGGTCACGTACGAAAAATAATGCCCCGTTTAAGCCATTCTGAAGGGGTGGAGCGGAAAATGAAAATAAATACGGCCTTTTAAAATTTAAATGCTCCAGCGATTTCATTCCGTCAACCCCTTAGAACCCACCAAGAGCTAAATTCAGGTGTTTGCGAGTAGTTTCATTTAAAACGGAGAGGGCTGCCTTCCGCCTGTGTTTTCTGTTGTACTGACATGAGAGTCAGGGCTCCGAGCTTTCGGTCTGCGAACTACATCACTGAGCCTCTTCTAAAAGCATTTAAATAAAAACACTCCAGCGACTGTACGCAATGTAAACATAATATCATTTTAAAGAGCTATATTAAGCGCATATGAGCTGCTTTTATATGGTTTACGGATGAGCTTCAGGGCTGGCGTTTCTTCGTCCGTGTTCACAAAACTACATATTTTAAAGGCATTTAAAAAATAAAAACACTCCAGCGATTGAACAGTAATAGTAGATTAGTGTATTGAAAACGTTAAAATGCTTGCTTATTTGTGCTGCATTTTTGTGGAAACGAATTAGCTAGTAAAGACTGTTTCATGAATATGGTCTCATCGTTTGAGCCACATAGTTCAACAAAGCACGGCCGTTTTTAATGACCAACTAATAACTTCTGCTATTTAACTGATAAGAGTTCTCAAAAAATGCAACTGTATTGAACATAGCACCCAATCACTCGTTTAATATTTTTTGTTCCCTGTCATTTCGCTGTATTTTATGTTTGATTTAGCACAGGTGCCCTCTTACGTCATACTCCGAAAGTCCCCTTAGGCATTTGTGCGCATGCGCGCTACTCATAAATGGTGCTTTATAGAGGACGCACAAAAATACAGATTAAAATCATTTATATTTAGGTTAAATGTAAGATATAGCTTGTGCTGCATGTTAGCTTGCAAATTATGCCCAAGAACATAATTTATTAAGCCATATGTCTTACTAACAAGAAACAATGCCTCTAACCACAGGTCACGTACGAAAAATAATGCCCCGTTTAAGCCATTCTGAAGGGGTGGAGCGGAAAATGAAAATAAATACGGCCTTTTAAAATTTAAATGCTCCAGCGATTTCATTCCGTCAACCCCTTAGAACCCACCAAGAGCTAAATTCAGGTGTTTGCGAGTAGTTTCATTTAAAACGGAGAGGGCTGCCTTCCGCCTGTGTTTTCTGTTGTACTGACATGAGAGTCAGGGCTCCGAGCTTTCGGTCTGCGAACTACATCACTGAGCCTCTTCTAAAAGCATTTAAATAAAAACACTCCAGCGACTGTACGCAATGTAAACATAATATCATTTTAAAGAGCTATATTAAGCGCATATGAGCTGCTTTTATATGGTTTACGGATGAGCTTCAGGGCTGGCGTTTCTTCGTCCGTGTTCACAAAACTACATATTTTAAAGGCATTTAAAAAATAAAAACACTCCAGCGATTGAACAGTAATAGTAGATTAGTGTATTGAAAACGTTAAAATGCTTGCTTATTTGTGCTGCATTTTTGTGGAAACGAATTAGCTAGTAAAGACTGTTTCATGAATATGGTCTCATCGTTTGAGCCACATAGTTCAACAAAGCACGGCCGTTTTTAATGACCAACTAATAACTTCTGCTATTTAACTGATAAGAGTTCTCAAAAAATGCAACTGTATTGAACATAGCACCCAATCACTCGTTTAATATTTTTTGTTCCCTGTCATTTCGCTGTATTTTATGTTTGATTTAGCACAGGTGCCCTCTTACGTCATACTCCGAAAGTCCCCTTAGGCATTTGTGCGCATGCGCGCTACTCATAAATGGTGCTTTATAGAGGACGCACAAAAATACAGATTGAAATCATTTATATTTAGGTTAAATGGAAGATATAGCTTGTGCTGCATGTTAGCTTGCAAATTATGCCCAAGAACATAATTTATTAAGCCATATGTCTTACTAACAAGAAACAATGCCTCTAACCACAGGTCACGTACGAAAAATAATGCCCCGTTTAAGCCATTCTGAAGGGGTGGAGCGGAAAATGAAAATAAATACGGCCTTTTAAAATTTAAATGCTCCAGCGATTTCATTCCGTCAACCCCTTAGAACCCACCAAGAGCTAAATTCAGGTGTTTGCGAGTAGTTTCATTTAAAACGGAGAGGGCTGCCTTCAGCCTGTGTTTTCTGTTGTACTGACATGAGAGTCAGGGCTCCGAGCTTTCGGTCTGCGAACTACATCACTGAGCCTCTTCTAAAAGCATTTAAATAAAAACACTCCAGCGACTGTACGCAATGTAAACATAATATCATTTTAAAGAGCTATATTAAGCGCATATGAGCTGCTTTTATATGGTTTACGGATGAGCTTCAGGGCTGGCGTTTCTTCGTCCGTGTTCACAAAACTACATATTTTAAAGGCATTTAAAAAATAAAAACACTCCAGCGATTGAACAGTAATAGTAGATTAGTGTATTGAAAACGTTAAAATGCTTGCTTATTTGTGCTGCATTTTTGTGGAAACGAATTAGCTAGTAAAGACTGTTTCATGAATATGGTCTCATCGTTTGAGCCACATAGTTCAACAAAGCACGGCCGTTTTTAATGACCAACTAATAACTTCTGCTATTTAACTGATAAGAGTTCTCAAAAAATGCAACTGTATTGAACATAGCACCCAATCACTCGTTTAATATTTTTTGTTCCCTGTCATTTCGCTGTATTTTATGTTTGATTTAGCACAGGTGCCCTCTTACGTCATACTCCGAAAGTCCCCTTAGGCATTTGTGCGCATGCGCGCTACTCATAAATGGTGCTTTATAGAGGACGCACAAAAATACAGATTGAAATCATTTATATTTAGGTTAAATGGAAGATATAGCTTGTGCTGCATGTTAGCTTGCAAATTATGCCCAAGAACATAATTTATTAAGCCATATGTCTTACTAACAAGAAACAATGCCTCTAACCACAGGTCACGTACGAAAAATAATGCCCCGTTTAAGCCATTCTGAAGGGGTGGAGCGGAAAATGAAAATAAATACGGCCTTTTAAAATTTAAATGCTCCAGCGATTTCATTCCGTCAACCCCTTAGAACCCACCAAGAGCTAAATTCAGGTGTTTGCGAGTAGTTTCATTTAAAACGGAGAGGGCTGCCTTCAGCCTGTGTTTTCTGTTGTACTGACATGAGAGTCAGGGCTCCGAGCTTTCGGTCTGCGAACTACATCACTGAGCCTCTTCTAAAAGCATTTAAATAAAAACACTCCAGCGACTGTACGCAATGTAAACATAATATCATTTTAAAGAGCTATATTAAGCGCATATGAGCTGCTTTTATATGGTTTACGGATGAGCTTCAGGGCTGGCGTTTCTTCGTCCGTGTTCACAAAACTACATATTTTAAAGGCATTTAAAAAATAAAAACACTCCAGCGATTGAACAGTAATAGTAGATTAGTGTATTGAAAACGTTAAAATGCTTGCTTATTTGTGCTGCATTTTTGTGGAAACGAATTAGCTAGTAAAGACTGTTTCATGAATATGGTCTCATCGTTTGAGCCACATAGTTCAACAAAGCACGGCCGTTTTTAATGACCAACTAATAACTTCTGCTATTTAACTGATAAGAGTTCTCAAAAAATGCAACTGTATTGAACATAGCACCCAATCACTCGTTTAATATTTTTTGTTCCCTGTCATTTCGCTGTATTTTATGTTTGATTTAGCACAGGTGCCCTCTTACGTCATACTCCGAAAGTCCCCTTAGGCATTTGTGCGCATGCGCGCTACTCATAAATGGTGCTTTATAGAGGACGCACAAAAATACAGATTAAAATCATTTATATTTAGGTTAAATGGAAGATATAGCTTGTGCTGCATGTTAGCTTGCAAATTATGCCCAAGAACATAATTTATTAAGCCATATGTCTTACTAACAAGAAACAATGCCTCTAACCACAGGTCACGTACGAAAAATAATGCCCCGTTTAAGCCATTCTGAAGGGGTGGAGCGGAAAATGAAAATAAATACGGCCTTTTAAAATTTAAATGCTCCAGCGATTTCATTCCGTCAACCCCTTAGAACCCACCAAGAGCTAAATTCAGGTGTTTGCGAGTAGTTTCATTTAAAACGGAGAGGGCTGCCTTCCGCCTGTGTTTTCTGTTGTACTGACATGAGAGTCAGGGCTCCGAGCTTTCGGTCTGCGAACTACATCACTGAGCCTCTTCTAAAAGCATTTAAATAAAAACACTCCAGCGACTGTACGCAATGTAAACATAATATCATTTTAAAGAGCTATATTAAGCGCATATGAGCTGCTTTTATATGGTTTACGGATGAGCTTCAGGGCTGGCGTTTCTTCGTCCGTGTTCACAAAACTACATATTTTAAAGGCATTTAAAAAATAAAAACACTCCAGCGATTGAACAGTAATAGTAGATTAGTGTATTGAAAACGTTAAAATGCTTGCTTATTTGTGCTGCATTTTTGTGGAAACGAATTAGCTAGTAAAGACTGTTTCATGAATATGGTCTCATCGTTTGAGCCACATAGTTCAACAAAGCACGGCCGTTTTTAATGACCAACTAATAACTTCTGCTATTTAACTGATAAGAGTTCTCAAAAAATGCAACTGTATTGAACATAGCACCCAATCACTCGTTTAATATTTTTTGTTCCCTGTCATTTCGCTGTATTTTATGTTTGATTTAGCACAGGTGCCCTCTTACGTCATACTCCGAAAGTCCCCTTAGGCATTTGTGCGCATGCGCGCTACTCATAAATGGTGCTTTATAGAGGACGCACAAAAATACAGATTAAAATCATTTATATTTAGGTTAAATGGAAGATATAGCTTGTGCTGCATGTTAGCTTGCAAATTATGCCCAAGAACATAATTTATTAAGCCATATGTCTTACTAACAAGAAACAATGCCTCTAACCACAGGTCACGTACGAAAAATAATGCCCCGTTTAAGCCATTCTGAAGGGGTGGAGCGGAAAATGAAAATAAATACGGCCTTTTAAAATTTAAATGCTCCAGCGATTTCATTCCGTCAACCCCTTAGAACCCACCAAGAGCTAAATTCAGGTGTTTGCGAGTAGTTTCATTTAAAACGGAGAGGGCTGCCTTCCGCCTGTGTTTTCTGTTGTACTGACATGAGAGTCAGGGCTCCGAGCTTTCGGTCTGCGAACTACATCACTGAGCCTCTTCTAAAAGCATTTAAATAAAAACACTCCAGCGACTGTACGCAATGTAAACATAATATCATTTTAAAGAGCTATATTAAGCGCATATGAGCTGCTTTTATATGGTTTACGGATGAGCTTCAGGGCTGGCGTTTCTTCGTCCGTGTTCACAAAACTACATATTTTAAAGGCATTTAAAAAATAAAAACACTCCAGCGATTGAACAGTAATAGTAGATTAGTGTATTGAAAACGTTAAAATGCTTGCTTATTTGTGCTGCATTTTTGTGGAAACGAATTAGCTAGTAAAGACTGTTTCATGAATATGGTCTCATCGTTTGAGCCACATAGTTCAACAAAGCACGGCCGTTTTTAATGACCAACTAATAACTTCTGCTATTTAACTGATAAGAGTTCTCAAAAAATGCAACTGTATTGAACATAGCACCCAATCACTCGTTTAATATTTTTTGTTCCCTGTCATTTCGCTGTATTTTATGTTTGATTTAGCACAGGTGCCCTCTTACGTCATACTCCGAAAGTCCCCTTAGGCATTTGTGCGCATGCGCGCTACTCATAAATGGTGCTTTATAGAGGACGCACAAAAATACAGATTAAAATCATTTATATTTAGGTTAAATGGAAGATATAGCTTGTGCTGCATGTTAGCTTGCAAATTATGCCCAAGAACATAATTTATTAAGCCATATGTCTTACTAACAAGAAACAATGCCTCTAACCACAGGTCACGTACGAAAAATAATGCCCCGTTTAAGCCATTCTGAAGGGGTGGAGCGGAAAATGAAAATAAATACGGCCTTTTAAAATTTAAATGCTCCAGCGATTTCATTCCGTCAACCCCTTAGAACCCACCAAGAGCTAAATTCAGGTGTTTGCGAGTAGTTTCATTTAAAACGGAGAGGGCTGCCTTCAGCCTGTGTTTTCTGTTGTACTGACATGAGAGTCAGGGCTCCGAGCTTTCGGTCTGCGAACTACATCACTGAGCCTCTTCTAAAAGCATTTAAATAAAAACACTCCAGCGACTGTACGCAATGTAAACATAATATCATTTTAAAGAGCTATATTAAGCGCATATGAGCTGCTTTTATATGGTTTACGGATGAGCTTCAGGGCTGGCGTTTCTTCGTCCGTGTTCACAAAACTACATATTTTAAAGGCATTTAAAAAATAAAAACACTCCAGCGATTGAACAGTAATAGTAGATTAGTGTATTGAAAACGTTAAAATGCTTGCTTATTTGTGCTGCATTTTTGTGGAAACGAATTAGCTAGTAAAGACTGTTTCATGAATATGGTCTCATCGTTTGAGCCACATAGTTCAACAAAGCACGGCCGTTTTTAATGACCAACTAATAACTTCTGCTATTTAACTGATAAGAGTTCTCAAAAAATGCAACTGTATTGAACATAGCACCCAATCACTCGTTTAATATTTTTTGTTCCCTGTCATTTCGCTGTATTTTATGTTTGATTTAGCACAGGTGCCCTCTTACGTCATACTCCGAAAGTCCCCTTAGGCATTTGTGCGCATGCGCGCTACTCATAAATGGTGCTTTATAGAGGACGCACAAAAATACAGATTAAAATCATTTATATTTAGGTTAAATGGAAGATATAGCTTGTGCTGCATGTTAGCTTGCAAATTATGCCCAAGAACATAATTTATTAAGCCATATGTCTTACTAACAAGAAACAATGCCTCTAACCACAGGTCACGTACGAAAAATAATGCCCCGTTTAAGCCATTCTGAAGGGGTGGAGCGGAAAATGAAAATAAATACGGCCTTTTAAAATTTAAATGCTCCAGCGATTTCATTCCGTCAACCCCTTAGAACCCACCAAGAGCTAAATTCAGGTGTTTGCGAGTAGTTTCATTTAAAACGGAGAGGGCTGCCTTCAGCCTGTGTTTTCTGTTGTACTGACATGAGAGTCAGGGCTCCGAGCTTTCGGTCTGCGAACTACATCACTGAGCCTCTTCTAAAAGCATTTAAATAAAAACACTCCAGCGACTGTACGCAATGTAAACATAATATCATTTTAAAGAGCTATATTAAGCGCATATGAGCTGCTTTTATATGGTTTACGGATGAGCTTCAGGGCTGGCGTTTCTTCGTCCGTGTTCACAAAACTACATATTTTAAAGGCATTTAAAAAATAAAAACACTCCAGCGATTGAACAGTAATAGTAGATTAGTGTATTGAAAACGTTAAAATGCTTGCTTATTTGTGCTGCATTTTTGTGGAAACGAATTAGCTAGTAAAGACTGTTTCATGAATATGGTCTCATCGTTTGAGCCACATAGTTCAACAAAGCACGGCCGTTTTTAATGACCAACTAATAACTTCTGCTATTTAACTGATAAGAGTTCTCAAAAAATGCAACTGTATTGAACATAGCACCCAATCACTCGTTTAATATTTTTTGTTCCCTGTCATTTCGCTGTATTTTATGTTTGATTTAGCACAGGTGCCCTCTTACGTCATACTCCGAAAGTCCCCTTAGGCATTTGTGCGCATGCGCGCTACTCATAAATGGTGCTTTATAGAGGACGCACAAAAATACAGATTAAAATCATTTATATTTAGGTTAAATGGAAGATATAGCTTGTGCTGCATGTTAGCTTGCAAATTATGCCCAAGAACATAATTTATTAAGCCATATGTCTTACTAACAAGAAACAATGCCTCTAACCACAGGTCACGTACGAAAAATAATGCCCCGTTTAAGCCATTCTGAAGGGGTGGAGCGGAAAATGAAAATAAATACGGCCTTTTAAAATTTAAATGCTCCAGCGATTTCATTCCGTCAACCCCTTAGAACCCACCAAGAGCTAAATTCAGGTGTTTGCGGGTAGTTTCATTTAAAACGGAGAGGGCTGCCTTCCGCCTGTGTTTTCTGTTGTACTGACATGAGAGTCAGGGCTCCGAGCTTTCGGTCTGCGAACTACATCACTGAGCCTCTTCTAAAAGCATTTAAATAAAAACACTCCAGCGACTGTACGCAATGTAAACATAATATCATTTTAAAGAGCTATATTAAGCGCATATGAGCTGCTTTTATATGGTTTACGGATGAGCTTCAGGGCTGGCGTTTCTTCGTCCGTGTTCACAAAACTACATATTTTAAAGGCATTTAAAAAATAAAAACACTCCAGCGATTGAACAGTAATAGTAGATTAGTGTATTGAAAACGTTAAAATGCTTGCTTATTTGTGCTGCATTTTTGTGGAAACGAATTAGCTAGTAAAGACTGTTTCATGAATATGGTCTCATCGTTTGAGCCACATAGTTCAACAAAGCACGGCCGTTTTTAATGACCAACTAATAACTTCTGCTATTTAACTGATAAGAGTTCTCAAAAAATGCAACTGTATTGAACATAGCACCCAATCACTCGTTTAATATTTTTTGTTCCCTGTCATTTCGCTGTATTTTATGTTTGATTTAGCACAGGTGCCCTCTTACGTCATACTCCGAAAGTCCCCTTAGGCATTTGTGCGCATGCGCGCTACTCATAAATGGTGCTTTATAGAGGACGCACAAAAATACAGATTAAAATCATTTATATTTAGGTTAAATGGAAGATATAGCTTGTGCTGCATGTTAGCTTGCAAATTATGCCCAAGAACATAATTTATTAAGCCATATGTCTTACTAACAAGAAACAATGCCTCTAACCACAGGTCACGTACGAAAAATAATGCCCCGTTTAAGCCATTCTGAAGGGGTGGAGCGGAAAATGAAAATAAATACGGCCTTTTAAAATTTAAATGCTCCAGCGATTTCATTCCGTCAACCCCTTAGAACCCACCAAGAGCTAAATTCAGGTGTTTGCGAGTAGTTTCATTTAAAACGGAGAGGGCTGCCTTCAGCCTGTGTTTTCTGTTGTACTGACATGAGAGTCAGGGCTCCGAGCTTTCGGTCTGCGAACTACATCACTGAGCCTCTTCTAAAAGCATTTAAATAAAAACACTCCAGCGACTGTACGCAATGTAAACATAATATCATTTTAAAGAGCTATATTAAGCGCATATGAGCTGCTTTTATATGGTTTACGGATGAGCTTCAGGGCTGGCGTTTCTTCGTCCGTGTTCACAAAACTACATATTTTAAAGGCATTTAAAAAATAAAAACACTCCAGCGATTGAACAGTAATAGTAGATTAGTGTATTGAAAACGTTAAAATGCTTGCTTATTTGTGCTGCATTTTTGTGGAAACGAATTAGCTAGTAAAGACTGTTTCATGAATATGGTCTCATCGTTTGAGCCACATAGTTCAACAAAGCACGGCCGTTTTTAATGACCAACTAATAACTTCTGCTATTTAACTGATAAGAGTTCTCAAAAAATGCAACTGTATTGAACATAGCACCCAATCACTCGTTTAATATTTTTTGTTCCCTGTCATTTCGCTGTATTTTATGTTTGATTTAGCACAGGTGCCCTTGTTACCGGTCTCAAACAGGGAAGGATGAGAAAACGTAACTGTAAAATAGAATGAGACAAACACAGATTAGAATCTGCAGCGTTCTGGCACTTTCTTTAATGGTCTTGCTCTTTTGCCTCTTCTTGCAATTAACAGGCAAGTATAACATTTTTTGCATTCACAACTGTTAACAATGTTCCTTTACAGGTCATGCTTTGAACAATTCACAGCATTTCAATTCAAATTTGCTTCAGTAAATGTAATACATTTGGAACAACACAACAACTTATTTTTGATTGTACCTTTTCAGTGCAAATAAACACCTGAATACAACAAACACTTGTCTTGTGTCTTACTGTTCACTTTGTCTATTTTAGATCTAGTGAAATTCTATACAAGAGAAATCAGAATCCCTACAAGGCGGCAACACACTCCTGTTGATGGATTAAACAATTAATGAGGATCAACAGTTAATACAGATGACATTCTCAACCCTTCTGAGTGTACATTTTAGAGAAAAACCACTATTTTGTGTTTCAAGTTTTCACATAACCAACATGGAGTGGGTAAACTCAATATAACCCATCGTCCAGCTCAACCTGGATAAATCTATAAAGATTACACAAGGAATCTAGTAAGATTGTTTTTCACATTTTACTTATAGTACACCTTTTTTTAACCGTATCATGAATTTTAAACTCTGTTTACATAACGTGCAATCACATCGGCTGGACCGAAAACAAAGTAATCCTTTTAAAACTCTACAATCAATTTTTCTGTACAAACATCATCTTTGAACATTTATGGACTTCTTATGTTTCAGAATTAATGTGTTTTGGTCTTTTAAACCGATTTTACATACCTGTAAAATAGAATGAGACAAACACAGATTAGAATCTGCAGCGTTCTGGCACTTTCTTTAATGGTCTTGCTCTTTTGCCAGAACGCAATTTCCTCCTCATTCTAGCGTAATACGCCACCTACATGCATCTTGAAGAACACACTTAAATTCATAAAACTTTAGAACACATTTTCAAAGAGTCTCTTATAGAATAAAACTGAAGTTGAGCAAACAACCAAAACAAATACTATTCTTGGGGGTGCCTACTATTATAATAGTCTTTTCTTTCACTATTACCTTTCCAGTCTGTCACACTCTCCCATACTTTTTTTTTCTTGATGACTCCTGACATCAATACTAAGACGGTCTATCTTCTCTTAGTCATCTAACAAGTCCAGATAGGTACTGGCTGCCACCACGGAACTGCATTAACTACTGGATAAGTCATTTGAGTTCTCGGAATCATGTAAGTCTGGACTGCATTTAAATGACTTTGACTGTAAGTCGGTTGACCTAGAATGTCATAAGTCAATATTTCTTTTGGCTTTGCTTGTCTTTTTGATCTTCTTATGTTTTCTTGTTCCACTTCGTCAACACTCTCGCATTGTTCGTTTTGCTTTACAGGTACTTCTTGGCTTGACGGCAGTAATTCTTCTGGACACCGGTCGACGATATCCTCTTCCAAATCCTGCTCCTCACCTTCTGTATTGCCTTCTTGTATTGCAACAGGTTTCAACAATGGTGCTGCAGAAGGATAGAACTCTCTCGCGATTGGCCTTAACTGAGATCTCTTTTCAGCCTGGCGGTTTTGTGATAGGTCAACATTTCCTTGATTGCCTATAGTCACTGGTAAGTAGGGATAGTACCATTTTTCCTCATCTGAGTTTTCCTCCTCCTGATCCCCACTCGACTCTGTTTCTTTCCTCTGTTTAACTTGTCTTTTCTTTACAGGTACCTTTGGAGTGTGATCTTCAATGGGTAAGTCATTTACTGGTAGTAAAAGGTTTCTGTGTAATACTCGAATTGTCTTTTTTCCCGTTTCAGGTTGAATCCGATACACAGGTCCCTCTTTGATTCTCTCCACCACTCTGTGCACTGTTTTTTTCCAATACGGACGAAGCTTCCCTGGACCACCTCTCTCTGATAGATTCCGTACTAGGACCCGATCACCTGGCTGGAGAGGTAATCCTTTCACCTTTCTGTCATAGTACTTCTTTCCTTTCGTGGAAGATTTTTGGCTATTTTCAGATGCAATTTTATAAGCTTCTTGCATTCTGGATGCCCATTTCTGCGCAAATGTCACATGACTTTCTGTTTCTTTTTCTGACTTTAGGTTAAACATTAGGTCAATTGGTAACCTGGGAGATCTTCCATACAGCAGAAAGAAAGGTGAGTATCCAGTGGCTTCGTGTCTGGTACAATTATACACATGAACCAGATGTGGAAGGTGTTCTTTCCAGTCAAACTTTTTCTCTTCCTCCAGAGTGCGAAGCATCTGCAACAAGGTACGGTTTAGTCTTTCGACTGGGTTACCCTGTGGGTGATAAGGGGTAGTCCTTGAATGAGAGATCCCAGCCAGTTGTTGCAGTGTCTGGAATAGATTATTTTCAAATTCCCTTCCTTGATCGTGGTGTAGTCTCTCTGGATATCCGAAGCGTGGTATAAAATCCTGAAAAATCTTCTCTGCTGCCGTTTTCCCTGATTTATTCTTGGTTGGGTATGCTTGTGCAAAGCGTGTGAAATGATCCACAAGCACAAGTATGTATTCGTATCCTCCTTTGCTTTGCTCTAAATGCAAATAATCAATAGAGATCAATTCAAAGGGTGAACTTGTGGTAATCGAACCCATAGGTGCTCTCTCTGGAACATTTGGACGCTTGTTTTTGATACAGTTGCACTTTCTGATCACATATTCTTCAATTTCGTCCTGCATAAAGGGCCAATAAAATCTATCACGTGCTAAATGGGTGACCTTATCAGCTCCAATGTGACCCATGTTGTCATGGAGGTTCTTTAAGACCACTGGCTTCAGCTTTTCAGGTAGGACCAGCTGTTTTCGATTACCAGAGTGTCGGTACAGAATTCCTTCCTCTACTATTAACTTGTTCCATTCTTGTACCAGACGCCTGGTTGCTTTGGACATAGTTTTCTTTTCTTTGTTGTTTGGGGTCCAGTTACTTTCCTTAAGCTTGATCACTTCCTTAATACACTCATCGTCCTGTTGCGAAGCTCTGACATCCTCCTGAGTCTTTAGGGATAACATCCGCCCTTTCAGCATTTCCTTTTCCACATCACTCGCAGAGCGAAGGGTCAGTGAGGCCACCCACGGTACCTCTTCTTCAACAACAGCCTTACTCCCTTGCCACATCGCTGACACAACCTCGGCTGGCACAGCTTCAGTGTAATCACTCAGGTGGTCTGTGAGATGGAGAGGATACCGTGACAGTGTATCTGCATCTGAGTTCTGTTTACCTGGTCTATACTTAATATCAAAATGGAAATCGGACAACTCGCCGACCCAGCGATGACCTACGGCATTTAATCTGGCAGTACTCAAAACGTAAGTTAACGGATTGTTGTCCGTGTACACTGTAAATGTGGGGGCATAATACAAGTAATCTCTGAATTTGTCACAGATCGCCCACTTGAGAGCTAGAAACTCAAGTTTACCAGAATGTAAATGGTAATTGCGCTCTGCTGGAGTCAGAGTTCTTGAGCCAAATCCAATAACACGAAGTTTACCTGCTTGCAGCTGGTAAAGTACAGCACCTAAGCCCTCATTTGATGCGTCGGTGTGCAACACAAACGGTAAGTCAAAATCAGGGAATGCCAGAATTGGAGGACTGGTAAGCATCTCTATGAATTTTGACAGAACAGCCCGATGTTCAGTTGTCCACTGAATAGGAGTTTTCGATGGCATTTGTGCTTTGGTCCCCTTCCTTGTCTTCTGTCTACTTTGGCTATTCTTTGCTACTTTCAGAGCAGTCTCTTCCTTGGGGTTCTGCAGGAGCTCATACAGCGGCTTCGCTAACCTTGAGAAATCCTGGATGAAGGATCGATAGTAACTTAAGAACCCTAACAGAGTTCTAACTTCCCCCACTGTTTTTGGTTCCTTCTTTTTCAGTTGCAATACAGCCTCGAGGTCCTTTGGATCAATCTCAATGCCTTCTCCAGACACCATTCTCCCTAGGTATCTGATCTGCCTTTTAAAAAGTTCACATTTATTAGGTCTGAGCTTGATGCCATACTCCCGCATTCTGCAGAGCACTTGTCTAAGGTCATCGACATGCTCGTGAAAGGTTTTCGAGTAGCAGAGCACATCATCAAGGTATGGTGAACAACATTTGTCTCTAATATTCTCTAGGACACCCTCCATGCACCTCTGGAAGGCTGCTGGAGCATTTGTTAACCCAAACGGGATACGCTTCCACTCGTAGAGCCCCCAGGGGGTGCTAAAAGCAGTCATGTGTCTAGAGTCCTCAGCCACGAATCCTTGATGATAAGCACTGCCCTGGTCAAGAATTGAAAACCATGTAAATCCTCCAAGGCTGTCCAGTAAATCTTGTATCCTCGGTAGTGGATGTCTATCAGGAATAGTCTTACGATTCAACTCTCTGAAGTCAACACATAGCCGTAAGCTACCATCCTTCTTCCGGACACAGACAACTGGTGATGAGTACGCGGAGGAGGATTTCTTTATCCAGCCATGGTCAAGGAGATTTTGGACATGCTCTTTAACTTCCTTGTATAGGGGTTTCGGAATTGAATTATAGCATTTCTGAACGGGAGTGTCATCCTTGAGATTAATCTTCAATTTCAGATTTGGGATACATCCAATATCTCCATCAGAATGAGCAAAAACATCAGATTCGTCATATAGCATCTGTCTAACTATCTCCTGCTCTTGTTCTGAAAGGTGTTCTAAATCGACAGGTGGGTGCCACTTAACTGTTTTGTTGGCAGGTAACTGATTCGCATCATCCACCTGGCTCAACTGATTCGCATGAACCACATTTTCCTTCTGGTTGTTTTCTCTTCCAACACCCCCAGGAGTAAAGGGTAGGATTTCGGATACAGATGTGATGGTACCCAACACTGTCCTTGCGGGGAGGTAAATATCATGTTGAGTGGAATTCATAACAGGAATCTTCACAACTTTAGATACACCTTTTGGCACATCTACCACAGCTGGAAATAGTTCAAGACCATCTTGGACTGGCCGTTCCGGGAGAGGTTCAAATGGCATGACTCCTCCATCAGGCCAACCTCTAACTCTGCACTTGACTTCGCAAAGTTCACCTCTTTTAATCGTGAGACCTTTCTTCCCTACTTTTACCACACGACTGTCTGATATTTTCTCTGAATCTGTTAATTGAACGACAACATTGACAATTTTGTTAGCTATACTCTGTCTTACATTCATAGCTTCACTCAGCAGAATGGCCAGATTTTCAGTGCTGTTTGGCTGATCACAGTTTACTCTGATCAATTCTTCGATGACATTAAATCCAAGAAGCGGATTGTCATTACAGCAGTTGCTTACCAGCATTGGTACATGAATGGCAAGGTCTTCGTGTCCATGATTTTTAAGTTCAAGGAGTACTTCAATCCATCCAACAAATGGAATGACAGAGCCATTGGCGGCAGTAATGTGAAGCTGGGTGTCGGAAAGTAGGTCTTCTATAGGCTTAATGGACACATTCGGAAGGAACTTTTCTATCCATGTCTTTCCTACCATGCTTACTTGAGCCCCTGTGTCCAAGAGCATTTCCGTAAGAACACCATTTAACCAACAAGATAGCATACATTTTCTGCCAATCAGTTGTGCTGCTCGTTGTTTTGATGACTGATGCTTTGTCCTAATTGGATTTGCTGTATTGTGAGTAGGAACACAGTTTACCTTAACATGGGACGGACTGTTCGAAGTGGTCACTGGTTGTCCCGCACCAGTGACCGTCTCTCGTTTCCCACCTTTGTTCCCTTCTTTAGGCAGCCAACTGCTCTGTGTCCTGCCTGGCCACATCGGAAGCAGTGGCAGCAGTCCTGATTTCCTAACTGGACACAGTGCTCACATCTGCGCTTGCTTTCAGGTTTGTCTGGAACTTTAACGTTTGCTGATGGCACAGCAGTTTGGCTTTGAACCGTAGCAGTAGGACTTAGCATCTTTTCAATATTTTTAGTGAGAGCAGAGACCTGAGCTGTCAGTTCCATTAAAGCAGTGCGATTTGCTCTAACTTCTCCCTCAACTCTCTTTTGAAACGTCTCATAGCCTGTCTCACTGTCCTCTTGTGACTGGGTAGCATTAACAGTCAAGAACTTGTGTTTGTGTATAGTGCTTAGACGTTTCTGTCTCTCTGTTTCTTCATTCGCTGATTTGGTGACCTGCTCTAAGATAAAGTCATCAGTCACTGTTAAGTCAGAGATGTAAGGCTTAATGTCCAGTCTGATATTACAATTTTTCTCATTAAGCCCCTGATACAGTGTATGGAGGAAAACACCCTGCACCAGTCTTTTGTCATAGTTAAACTCTGAACCACCATGTTGTGAGGCGGACAGAACTTTCTGTTTTAACCCCAGTAGTCTATAGACAAACTGCTGTGGGTTTTCTTTATCTTGCTGCTTAGCAGTGCTGAGCTCCTGAAACAGTTCAGTACTGCTTCGTTCTCTCATATGTGATTTCAAAAACCGTTTCAGTTCTGCAACTGTGAGATCTTCTTTGTTGGTCAGCATGTCTTTAAAGTTACCTGGTTTGATCATTCTTAACACTGTGCGTAAGATTTCAGATTCAGAGAATTTTTCTTTTACACCCTCATCAATTTGTTTACATACACTGCTGTAACTCATGTCTGACCCAGAATCTGAAATTACACCACCATGCATTTTGAATTCTCGACGGGGCAATAATGCAGCAACATCAGTCAGTCTGACCAACCCAGAAACTTGTTCTGCTACTGATGACCCACAACTAACCTCTTTGTCATTGTTCGCAGTGTCCATGTCTGATTTACTTTCCGTGCTGGATTTAAGTTCATCAATCTTGTCTCTGATGGTAAGCAAACAAGACATACCTTCATCTTCAAGCTTTTTCAGCTGATCGCTTTTCATGTAGTCCACGATGAATTCAAAAAGTTCAGGTTCATTGGTACCAGTCACTTCTGGAACTGCTTTGTCTCTTTCATCTTCCAGTGTTGAAGCGAGTCTATACAGCTGTTCTTCACTGAGCAGATGAAGCTGTCTTTGGATGTCCCATTGCAAAGCACGAAGAGGAGCCGAAGACGCCATCTCACCAGAACCACCGAAGACTTGCACTCACAAGGTAGACAAAACTCACAGCATTCCTTGTAGCTCAATCCAGAAGGTCACACTGGTTCCACACGTCATCAGTCGCGAAGCTGATACCAAGATCCTGATCCCGGACGAGCCCCCAAAATGTTACCGGTCTCAAACAGGGAAGGATGAGAAAACGTAACTGTAAAATAGAATGAGACAAACACAGATTAGAATCTGCAGCGTTCTGGCACTTTCTTTAATGGTCTTGCTCTTTTGCCTCTTCTTGCAATTAACAGGCAAGTATAACATTTTTTGCATTCACAACTGTTAACAATGTTCCTTTACAGGTCATGCTTTGAACAATTCACAGCATTTCAATTCAAATTTGCTTCAGTAAATGTAATACATTTGGAACAACACAACAACTTATTTTTGATTGTACCTTTTCAGTGCAAATAAACACCTGAATACAACAAACACTTGTCTTGTGTCTTACTGTTCACTTTGTCTATTTTAGATCTAGTGAAATTCTATACAAGAGAAATCAGAATCCCTACAAGGCGGCAACACACTCCTGTTGATGGATTAAACAATTAATGAGGATCAACAGTTAATACAGATGACATTCTCAACCCTTCTGAGTGTACATTTTAGAGAAAAACCACTATTTTGTGTTTCAAGTTTTCACATAACCAACATGGAGTGGGTAAACTCAATATAACCCATCGTCCAGCTCAACCTGGATAAATCTATAAAGATTACACAAGGAATCTAGTAAGATTGTTTTTCACATTTTACTTATAGTACACCTTTTTTTAACCGTATCATGAATTTTAAACTCTGTTTACATAACGTGCAATCACATCGGCTGGACCGAAAACAAAGTAATCCTTTTAAAACTCTACAATCAATTTTTCTGTACAAACATCATCTTTGAACATTTATGGACTTCTTATGTTTCAGAATTAATGTGTTTTGGTCTTTTAAACCGATTTTACATACCTGTAAAATAGAATGAGACAAACACAGATTAGAATCTGCAGCGTTCTGGCACTTTCTTTAATGGTCTTGCTCTTTTGCCAGAACGCAATTTCCTCCTCATTCTAGCGTAATACGCCACCTACAGGCATCTTGAAGAACACACTTAAATTCATAAAACTTTAGAACACATTTTCAAAGAGTCTCTTATAGAATAAAACTGAAGTTGAGCAAACAACCAAAACAAATACTATTCTTGGGGGTGCCTACTATTATAATAGTCTTTTCTTTCACTATTACCTTTCCAGTCTGTCACACCCTCTTACGTCATACTCCGAAAGTCCCCTTAGGCATTTGTGCGCATGCGCGCTACTCATAAATGGTGCTTTATAGAGGACGCACAAAAATACAGATTAAAATCATTTATATTTAGGTTAAATGTAAGATATAGCTTGTGCTGCATGTTAGCTTGCAAATTATGCCCAAGAACATAATTTATTAAGCCATATGTCTTACTAACAAGAAACAATGCCTCTAACCACAGGTCACGTACGAAAAATAATGCCCCGTTTAAGCCATTCTGAAGGGGTGGAGCGGAAAATGAAAATAAATACGGCCTTTTAAAATTTAAATGCTCCAGCGATTTCATTCCGTCAACCCCTTAGAACCCACCAAGAGCTAAATTCAGGTGTTTGCGAGTAGTTTCATTTAAAACGGAGAGGGCTGCCTTCAGCCTGTGTTTTCTGTTGTACTGACATGAGAGTCAGGGCTCCGAGCTTTCGGTCTGCGAACTACATCACTGAGCCTCTTCTAAAAGCATTTAAATAAAAACACTCCAGCGACTGTACGCAATGTAAACATAATATCATTTTAAAGAGCTATATTAAGCGCATATGAGCTGCTTTTATATGGTTTACGGATGAGCTTCAGGGCTGGCGTTTCTTCGTCCGTGTTCACAAAACTACATATTTTAAAGGCATTTAAAAAATAAAAACACTCCAGCGATTGAACAGTAATAGTAGATTAGTGTATTGAAAACGTTAAAATGCTTGCTTATTTGTGCTGCATTTTTGTGGAAACGAATTAGCTAGTAAAGACTGTTTCATGAATATGGTCTCATCGTTTGAGCCACATAGTTCAACAAAGCACGGCCGTTTTTAATGACCAACTAATAACTTCTGCTATTTAACTGATAAGAGTTCTCAAAAAATGCAACTGTATTGAACATAGCACCCAATCACTCGTTTAATATTTTTTGTTCCCTGTCATTTCGCTGTATTTTATGTTTGATTTAGCACAGGTGCCCTCTTACGTCATACTCCGAAAGTCCCCTTAGGCATTTGTGCGCATGCGCGCTACTCATAAATGGTGCTTTATAGAGGACGCACAAAAATACAGATTAAAATCATTTATATTTAGGTTAAATGGAAGATATAGCTTGTGCTGCATGTTAGCTTGCAAATTATGCCCAAGAACATAATTTATTAAGCCATATGTCTTACTAACAAGAAACAATGCCTCTAACCACAGGTCACGTACGAAAAATAATGCCCCGTTTAAGCCATTCTGAAGGGGTGGAGCGGAAAATGAAAATAAATACGGCCTTTTAAAATTTAAATGCTCCAGCGATTTCATTCCGTCAACCCCTTAGAACCCACCAAGAGCTAAATTCAGGTGTTTGCGAGTAGTTTCATTTAAAACGGAGAGGGCTGCCTTCAGCCTGTGTTTTCTGTTGTACTGACATGAGAGTCAGGGCTCCGAGCTTTCGGTCTGCGAACTACATCACTGAGCCTCTTCTAAAAGCATTTAAATAAAAACACTCCAGCGACTGTACGCAATGTAAACATAATATCATTTTAAAGAGCTATATTAAGCGCATATGAGCTGCTTTTATATGGTTTACGGATGAGCTTCAGGGCTGGCGTTTCTTCGTCCGTGTTCACAAAACTACATATTTTAAAGGCATTTAAAAAATAAAAACACTCCAGCGATTGAACAGTAATAGTAGATTAGTGTATTGAAAACGTTAAAATGCTTGCTTATTTGTGCTGCATTTTTGTGGAAACGAATTAGCTAGTAAAGACTGTTTCATGAATATGGTCTCATCGTTTGAGCCACATAGTTCAACAAAGCACGGCCGTTTTTAATGACCAACTAATAACTTCTGCTATTTAACTGATAAGAGTTCTCAAAAAATGCAACTGTATTGAACATAGCACCCAATCACTCGTTTAATATTTTTTGTTCCCTGTCATTTCGCTGTATTTTATGTTTGATTTAGCACAGGTGCCCTCTTACGTCATACTCCGAAAGTCCCCTTAGGCATTTGTGCGCATGCGCGCTACTCATAAATGGTGCTTTATAGAGGACGCACAAAAATACAGATTAAAATCATTTATATTTAGGTTAAATGGAAGATATAGCTTGTGCTGCATGTTAGCTTGCAAATTATGCCCAAGAACATAATTTATTAAGCCATATGTCTTACTAACAAGAAACAATGCCTCTAACCACAGGTCACGTACGAAAAATAATGCCCCGTTTAAGCCATTCTGAAGGGGTGGAGCGGAAAATGAAAATAAATACGGCCTTTTAAAATTTAAATGCTCCAGCGATTTCATTCCGTCAACCCCTTAGAACCCACCAAGAGCTAAATTCAGGTGTTTGCGGGTAGTTTCATTTAAAACGGAGAGGGCTGCCTTCCGCCTGTGTTTTCTGTTGTACTGACATGAGAGTCAGGGCTCCGAGCTTTCGGTCTGCGAACTACATCACTGAGCCTCTTCTAAAAGCATTTAAATAAAAACACTCCAGCGACTGTACGCAATGTAAACATAATATCATTTTAAAGAGCTATATTAAGCGCATATGAGCTGCTTTTATATGGTTTACGGATGAGCTTCAGGGCTGGCGTTTCTTCGTCCGTGTTCACAAAACTACATATTTTAAAGGCATTTAAAAAATAAAAACACTCCAGCGATTGAACAGTAATAGTAGATTAGTGTATTGAAAACGTTAAAATGCTTGCTTATTTGTGCTGCATTTTTGTGGAAACGAATTAGCTAGTAAAGACTGTTTCATGAATATGGTCTCATCGTTTGAGCCACATAGTTCAACAAAGCACGGCCGTTTTTAATGACCAACTAATAACTTCTGCTATTTAACTGATAAGAGTTCTCAAAAAATGCAACTGTATTGAACATAGCACCCAATCACTCGTTTAATATTTTTTGTTCCCTGTCATTTCGCTGTATTTTATGTTTGATTTAGCACAGGTGCCCTCTTACGTCATACTCCGAAAGTCCCCTTAGGCATTTGTGCGCATGCGCGCTACTCATAAATGGTGCTTTATAGAGGACGCACAAAAATACAGATTAAAATCATTTATATTTAGGTTAAATGGAAGATATAGCTTGTGCTGCATGTTAGCTTGCAAATTATGCCCAAGAACATAATTTATTAAGCCATATGTCTTACTAACAAGAAACAATGCCTCTAACCACAGGTCACGTACGAAAAATAATGCCCCGTTTAAGCCATTCTGAAGGGGTGGAGCGGAAAATGAAAATAAATACGGCCTTTTAAAATTTAAATGCTCCAGCGATTTCATTCCGTCAACCCCTTAGAACCCACCAAGAGCTAAATTCAGGTGTTTGCGAGTAGTTTCATTTAAAACGGAGAGGGCTGCCTTCAGCCTGTGTTTTCTGTTGTACTGACATGAGAGTCAGGGCTCCGAGCTTTCGGTCTGCGAACTACATCACTGAGCCTCTTCTAAAAGCATTTAAATAAAAACACTCCAGCGACTGTACGCAATGTAAACATAATATCATTTTAAAGAGCTATATTAAGCGCATATGAGCTGCTTTTATATGGTTTACGGATGAGCTTCAGGGCTGGCGTTTCTTCGTCCGTGTTCACAAAACTACATATTTTAAAGGCATTTAAAAAATAAAAACACTCCAGCGATTGAACAGTAATAGTAGATTAGTGTATTGAAAACGTTAAAATGCTTGCTTATTTGTGCTGCATTTTTGTGGAAACGAATTAGCTAGTAAAGACTGTTTCATGAATATGGTCTCATCGTTTGAGCCACATAGTTCAACAAAGCACGGCCGTTTTTAATGACCAACTAATAACTTCTGCTATTTAACTGATAAGAGTTCTCAAAAAATGCAACTGTATTGAACATAGCACCCAATCACTCGTTTAATATTTTTTGTTCCCTGTCATTTCGCTGTATTTTATGTTTGATTTAGCACAGGTGCCCTTGTTACCGGTCTCAAACAGGGAAGGATGAGAAAACGTAACTGTAAAATAGAATGAGACAAACACAGATTAGAATCTGCAGCGTTCTGGCACTTTCTTTAATGGTCTTGCTCTTTTGCCTCTTCTTGCAATTAACAGGCAAGTATAACATTTTTTGCATTCACAACTGTTAACAATGTTCCTTTACAGGTCATGCTTTGAACAATTCACAGCATTTCAATTCAAATTTGCTTCAGTAAATGTAATACATTTGGAACAACACAACAACTTATTTTTGATTGTACCTTTTCAGTGCAAATAAACACCTGAATACAACAAACACTTGTCTTGTGTCTTACTGTTCACTTTGTCTATTTTAGATCTAGTGAAATTCTATACAAGAGAAATCAGAATCCCTACAAGGCGGCAACACACTCCTGTTGATGGATTAAACAATTAATGAGGATCAACAGTTAATACAGATGACATTCTCAACCCTTCTGAGTGTACATTTTAGAGAAAAACCACTATTTTGTGTTTCAAGTTTTCACATAACCAACATGGAGTGGGTAAACTCAATATAACCCATCGTCCAGCTCAACCTGGATAAATCTATAAAGATTACACAAGGAATCTAGTAAGATTGTTTTTCACATTTTACTTATAGTACACCTTTTTTTAACCGTATCATGAATTTTAAACTCTGTTTACATAACGTGCAATCACATCGGCTGGACCGAAAACAAAGTAATCCTTTTAAAACTCTACAATCAATTTTTCTGTACAAACATCATCTTTGAACATTTATGGACTTCTTATGTTTCAGAATTAATGTGTTTTGGTCTTTTAAACCGATTTTACATACCTGTAAAATAGAATGAGACAAACACAGATTAGAATCTGCAGCGTTCTGGCACTTTCTTTAATGGTCTTGCTCTTTTGCCAGAACGCAATTTCCTCCTCATTCTAGCGTAATACGCCACCTACAGGCATCTTGAAGAACACACTTAAATTCATAAAACTTTAGAACACATTTTCAAAGAGTCTCTTATAGAATAAAACTGAAGTTGAGCAAACAACCAAAACAAATACTATTCTTGGGGGTGCCTACTATTATAATAGTCTTTTCTTTCACTATTACCTTTCCAGTCTGTCACACTCTCCCATACTTTTTTTTTCTTGATGACTCCTGACATCAATACTAAGACGGTCTATCTTCTCTTAGTCATCTAACAAGTCCAGATAGGTACTGGCTGCCACCACGGAACTGCATTAACTACTGGATAAGTCATTTGAGTTCTCGGAATCATGTAAGTCTGGACTGCATTTAAATGACTTTGACTGTAAGTCGGTTGACCTAGAATGTCATAAGTCAATATTTCTTTTGGCTTTGCTTGTCTTTTTGATCTTCTTATGTTTTCTTGTTCCACTTCGTCAACACTCTCGCATTGTTCGTTTTGCTTTACAGGTACTTCTTGGCTTGACGGCAGTAATTCTTCTGGACACCGGTCGACGATATCCTCTTCCAAATCCTGCTCCTCACCTTCTGTATTGCCTTCTTGTATTGCAACAGGTTTCAACAATGGTGCTGCAGAAGGATAGAACTCTCTCGCGATTGGCCTTAACTGAGATCTCTTTTCAGCCTGGCGGTTTTGTGATAGGTCAACATTTCCTTGATTGCCTATAGTCACTGGTAAGTAGGGATAGTACCATTTTTCCTCATCTGAGTTTTCCTCCTCCTGATCCCCACTCGACTCTGTTTCTTTCCTCTGTTTAACTTGTCTTTTCTTTACAGGTACCTTTGGAGTGTGATCTTCAATGGGTAAGTCATTTACTGGTAGTAAAAGGTTTCTGTGTAATACTCGAATTGTCTTTTTTCCCGTTTCAGGTTGAATCCGATACACAGGTCCCTCTTTGATTCTCTCCACCACTCTGTGCACTGTTTTTTTCCAATACGGACGAAGCTTCCCTGGACCACCTCTCTCTGATAGATTCCGTACTAGGACCCGATCACCTGGCTGGAGAGGTAATCCTTTCACCTTTCTGTCATAGTACTTCTTTCCTTTCGTGGAAGATTTTTGGCTATTTTCAGATGCAATTTTATAAGCTTCTTGCATTCTGGATGCCCATTTCTGCGCAAATGTCACATGACTTTCTGTTTCTTTTTCTGACTTTAGGTTAAACATTAGGTCAATTGGTAACCTGGGAGATCTTCCATACAGCAGAAAGAAAGGTGAGTATCCAGTGGCTTCGTGTCTGGTACAATTATACACATGAACCAGATGTGGAAGGTGTTCTTTCCAGTCAAACTTTTTCTCTTCCTCCAGAGTGCGAAGCATCTGCAACAAGGTACGGTTTAGTCTTTCGACTGGGTTACCCTGTGGGTGATAAGGGGTAGTCCTTGAATGAGAGATCCCAGCCAGTTGTTGCAGTGTCTGGAATAGATTATTTTCAAATTCCCTTCCTTGATCGTGGTGTAGTCTCTCTGGATATCCGAAGCGTGGTATAAAATCCTGAAAAATCTTCTCTGCTGCCGTTTTCCCTGATTTATTCTTGGTTGGGTATGCTTGTGCAAAGCGTGTGAAATGATCCACAAGCACAAGTTTGTATTCGTATCCTCCTTTGCTTTGCTCTAAATGCAAATAATCAATAGAGATCAATTCAAAGGGTGAACTTGTGGTAATCGAACCCATAGGTGCTCTCTCTGGAACATTTGGACGCTTGTTTTTGATACAGTTGCACTTTCTGATCACATATTCTTCAATTTCGTCCTGCATAAAGGGCCAATAAAATCTATCACGTGCTAAATGGGTGACCTTATCAGCTCCAATGTGACCCATGTTGTCATGGAGGTTCTTTAAGACCACTGGCTTCAGCTTTTCAGGTAGGACCAGCTGTTTTCGATTACCAGAGTGTCGGTACAGAATTCCTTCCTCTACTATTAACTTGTTCCATTCTTGTACCAGACGCCTGGTTGCTTTGGACATAGTTTTCTTTTCTTTGTTGTTTGGGGTCCAGTTACTTTCCTTAAGCTTGATCACTTCCTTAATACACTCATCGTCCTGTTGCGAAGCTCTGACATCCTCCTGAGTCTTTAGGGATAACATCCGCCCTTTCAGCATTTCCTTTTCCACATCACTCGCAGAGCGAAGGGTCAGTGAGGCCACCCACGGTACCTCTTCTTCAACAACAGCCTTACTCCCTTGCCACATCGCTGACACAACCTCGGCTGGCACAGCTTCAGTGTAATCACTCAGGTGGTCTGTGAGATGGAGAGGATACCGTGACAGTGTATCTGCATCTGAGTTCTGTTTACCTGGTCTATACTTAATATCAAAATGGAAATCGGACAACTCGCCGACCCAGCGATGACCTACGGCATTTAATCTGGCAGTACTCAAAACGTAAGTTAACGGATTGTTGTCCGTGTACACTGTAAATGTGGGGGCATAATACAAGTAATCTCTGAATTTGTCACAGATCGCCCACTTGAGAGCTAGAAACTCAAGTTTACCAGAATGTAAATGGTAATTGCGCTCTGCTGGAGTCAGAGTTCTTGAGCCAAATCCAATAACACGAAGTTTACCTGCTTGCAGCTGGTAAAGTACAGCACCTAAGCCCTCATTTGATGCGTCGGTGTGCAACACAAACGGTAAGTCAAAATCAGGGAATGCCAGAATTGGAGGACTGGTAAGCATCTCTATGAATTTTGACAGAACAGCCCGATGTTCAGTTGTCCACTGAATAGGAGTTTTCGATGGCATTTGTGCTTTGGTCCCCTTCCTTGTCTTCTGTCTACTTTGGCTATTCTTTGCTACTTTCAGAGCAGTCTCTTCCTTGGGGTTCTGCAGGAGCTCATACAGCGGCTTCGCTAACCTTGAGAAATCCTGGATGAAGGATCGATAGTAACTTAAGAACCCTAACAGAGTTCTAACTTCCCCCACTGTTTTTGGTTCCTTCTTTTTCAGTTGCAATACAGCCTCGAGGTCCTTTGGATCAATCTCAATGCCTTCTCCAGACACCATTCTCCCTAGGTATCTGATCTGCCTTTTAAAAAGTTCACATTTATTAGGTCTGAGCTTGATGCCATACTCCCGCATTCTGCAGAGCACTTGTCTAAGGTCATCGACATGCTCGTGAAAGGTTTTCGAGTAGCAGAGCACATCATCAAGGTATGGTGAACAACATTTGTCTCTAATATTCTCTAGGACACCCTCCATGCACCTCTGGAAGGCTGCTGGAGCATTTGTTAACCCAAACGGGATACGCTTCCACTCGTAGAGCCCCCAGGGGGTGCTAAAAGCAGTCATGTGTCTAGAGTCCTCAGCCACGAATCCTTGATGATAAGCACTGCCCTGGTCAAGAATTGAAAACCATGTAAATCCTCCAAGGCTGTCCAGTAAATCTTGTATCCTCGGTAGTGGATGTCTATCAGGAATAGTCTTACGATTCAACTCTCTGAAGTCAACACATAGCCGTAAGCTACCATCCTTCTTCCGGACACAGACAACTGGTGATGAGTACGCGGAGGAGGATTTCTTTATCCAGCCATGGTCAAGGAGATTTTGGACATGCTCTTTAACTTCCTTGTATAGGGGTTTCGGAATTGAATTATAGCATTTCTGAACGGGAGTGTCATCCTTGAGATTAATCTTCAATTTCAGATTTGGGATACATCCAATATCTCCATCAGAATGAGCAAAAACATCAGATTCGTCATATAGCATCTGTCTAACTATCTCCTGCTCTTGTTCTGAAAGGTGTTCTAAATCGACAGGTGGGTGCCACTTAACTGTTTTGTTGGCAGGTAACTGATTCGCATCATCCACCTGGCTCAACTGATTCGCATGAACCACATTTTCCTTCTGGTTGTTTTCTCTTCCAACACCCCCAGGAGTAAAGGGTAGGATTTCGGATACAGATGTGATGGTACCCAACACTGTCCTTGCGGGGAGGTAAATATCATGTTGAGTGGAATTCATAACAGGAATCTTCACAACTTTAGATACACCTTTTGGCACATCTACCACAGCTGGAAATAGTTCAAGACCATCTTGGACTGGCCGTTCCGGGAGAGGTTCAAATGGCATGACTCCTCCATCAGGCCAACCTCTAACTCTGCACTTGACTTCGCAAAGTTCACCTCTTTTAATCGTGAGACCTTTCTTCCCTACTTTTACCACACGACTGTCTGATATTTTCTCTGAATCTGTTAATTGAACGACAACATTGACAATTTTGTTAGCTATACTCTGTCTTACATTCATAGCTTCACTCAGCAGAATGGCCAGATTTTCAGTGCTGTTTGGCTGATCACAGTTTACTCTGATCAATTCTTCGATGACATTAAATCCAAGAAGCGGATTGTCATTACAGCAGTTGCTTACCAGCATTGGTACATGAATGGCAAGGTCTTCGTGTCCATGATTTTTAAGTTCAAGGAGTACTTCAATCCATCCAACAAATGGAATGACAGAGCCATTGGCGGCAGTAATGTGAAGCTGGGTGTCGGAAAGTAGGTCTTCTATAGGCTTAATGGACACATTCGGAAGGAACTTTTCTATCCATGTCTTTCCTACCATGCTTACTTGAGCCCCTGTGTCCAAGAGCATTTCCGTAAGAACACCATTTAACCAACAAGATAGCATACATTTTCTGCCAATCAGTTGTGCTGCTCGTTGTTTTGATGACTGATGCTTTGTCCTAATTGGATTTGCTGTATTGTGAGTAGGAACACAGTTTACCTTAACATGGGACGGACTGTTCGAAGTGGTCACTGGTTGTCCCGCACCAGTGACCGTCTCTCGTTTCCCACCTTTGTTCCCTTCTTTAGGCAGCCAACTGCTCTGTGTCCTGCCTGGCCACATCGGAAGCAGTGGCAGCAGTCCTGATTTCCTAACTGGACACAGTGCTCACATCTGCGCTTGCTTTCAGGTTTGTCTGGAACTTTAACGTTTGCTGATGGCACAGCAGTTTGGCTTTGAACCGTAGCAGTAGGACTTAGCATCTTTTCAATATTTTTAGTGAGAGCAGAGACCTGAGCTGTCAGTTCCATTAAAGCAGTGCGATTTGCTCTAACTTCTCCCTCAACTCTCTTTTGAAACGTCTCATAGCCTGTCTCACTGTCCTCTTGTGACTGGGTAGCATTAACAGTCAAGAACTTGTGTTTGTGTATAGTGCTTAGACGTTTCTGTCTCTCTGTTTCTTCATTCGCTGATTTGGTGACCTGCTCTAAGATAAAGTCATCAGTCACTGTTAAGTCAGAGATGTAAGGCTTAATGTCCAGTCTGATATTACAATTTTTCTCATTAAGCCCCTGATACAGTGTATGGAGGAAAACACCCTGCACCAGTCTTTTGTCATAGTTAAACTCTGAACCACCATGTTGTGAGGCGGACAGAACTTTCTGTTTTAACCCCAGTAGTCTATAGACAAACTGCTGTGGGTTTTCTTTATCTTGCTGCTTAGCAGTGCTGAGCTCCTGAAACAGTTCAGTACTGCTTCGTTCTCTCATATGTGATTTCAAAAACCGTTTCAGTTCTGCAACTGTGAGATCTTCTTTGTTGGTCAGCATGTCTTTAAAGTTACCTGGTTTGATCATTCTTAACACTGTGCGTAAGATTTCAGATTCAGAGAATTTTTATTTTACACCCTCATCAATTTGTTTACATACACTGCTGTAACTCATGTCTGACCCAGAATCTGAAATTACACCACCATGCATTTTGAATTCTCGACGGGGCAATAATGCAGCAACATCAGTCAGTCTGACCAACCCAGAAACTTGTTCTGCTACTGATGACCCACAACTAACCTCTTTGTCATTGTTCGCAGTGTCCATGTCTGATTTACTTTCCGTGCTGGATTTAAGTTCATCAATCTTGTCTCTGATGGTAAGCAAACAAGACATACCTTCATCTTCAAGCTTTTTCAGCTGATCGCTTTTCATGTAGTCCACGATGAATTCAAAAAGTTCAGGTTCATTGGTACCAGTCACTTCTGGAACTGCTTTGTCTCTTTCATCTTCCAGTGTTGAAGCGAGTCTATACAGCTGTTCTTCACTGAGCAGATGAAGCTGTCTTTGGATGTCCCATTGCAAAGCACGAAGAGGAGCCGAAGACGCCATCTCACCAGAACCACCGAAGACTTGCACTCACAAGGTAGACAAAACTCACAGCATTCCTTGTAGCTCAATCCAGAAGGTCACACTGGTTCCACACGTCATCAGTCGCGAAGCTGATACCAAGATCCTGATCCCGGACGAGCCCCCAAAATGTTACCGGTCTCAAACAGGGAAGGATGAGAAAACGTAACTGTAAAATAGAATGAGACAAACACAGATTAGAATCTGCAGCGTTCTGGCACTTTCTTTAATGGTCTTGCTCTTTTGCCTCTTCTTGCAATTAACAGGCAAGTATAACATTTTTTGCATTCACAACTGTTAACAATGTTCCTTTACAGGTCATGCTTTGAACAATTCACAGCATTTCAATTCAAATTTGCTTCAGTAAATGTAATACATTTGGAACAACACAACAACTTATTTTTGATTGTACCTTTTCAGTGCAAATAAACACCTGAATACAACAAACACTTGTCTTGTGTCTTACTGTTCACTTTGTCTATTTTAGATCTAGTGAAATTCTATACAAGAGAAATCAGAATCCCTACAAGGCGGCAACACACTCCTGTTGATGGATTAAACAATTAATGAGGATCAACAGTTAATACAGATGACATTCTCAACCCTTCTGAGTGTACATTTTAGAGAAAAACCACTATTTTGTGTTTCAAGTTTTCACATAACCAACATGGAGTGGGTAAACTCAATATAACCCATCGTCCAGCTCAACCTGGATAAATCTATAAAGATTACACAAGGAATCTAGTAAGATTGTTTTTCACATTTTACTTATAGTACACCTTTTTTTAACCGTATCATGAATTTTAAACTCTGTTTACATAACGTGCAATCACATCGGCTGGACCGAAAACAAAGTAATCCTTTTAAAACTCTACAATCAATTTTTCTGTACAAACATCATCTTTGAACATTTATGGACTTCTTATGTTTCAGAATTAATGTGTTTTGGTCTTTTAAACCGATTTTACATACCTGTAAAATAGAATGAGACAAACACAGATTAGAATCTGCAGCGTTCTGGCACTTTCTTTAATGGTCTTGCTCTTTTGCCAGAACGCAATTTCCTCCTCATTCTAGCGTAATACGCCACCTACAGGCATCTTGAAGAACACACTTAAATTCATAAAACTTTAGAACACATTTTCAAAGAGTCTCTTATAGAATAAAACTGAAGTTGAGCAAACAACCAAAACAAATACTATTCTTGGGGGTGCCTACTATTATAATAGTCTTTTCTTTCACTATTACCTTTCCAGTCTGTCACACCCTCTTACGTCATACTCCGAAAGTCCCCTTAGGCATTTGTGCGCATGCGCGCTACTCATAAATGGTGCTTTATAGAGGACGCACAAAAATACAGATTAAAATCATTTATATTTAGGTTAAATGTAAGATATAGCTTGTGCTGCATGTTAGCTTGCAAATTATGCCCAAGAACATAATTTATTAAGCCATATGTCTTACTAACAAGAAACAATGCCTCTAACCACAGGTCACGTACGAAAAATAATGCCCCGTTTAAGCCATTCTGAAGGGGTGGAGCGGAAAATGAAAATAAATACGGCCTTTTAAAATTTAAATGCTCCAGCGATTTCATTCCGTCAACCCCTTAGAACCCACCAAGAGCTAAATTCAGGTGTTTGCGAGTAGTTTCATTTAAAACGGAGAGGGCTGCCTTCAGCCTGTGTTTTCTGTTGTACTGACATGAGAGTCAGGGCTCCGAGCTTTCGGTCTGCGAACTACATCACTGAGCCTCTTCTAAAAGCATTTAAATAAAAACACTCCAGCGACTGTACGCAATGTAAACATAATATCATTTTAAAGAGCTATATTAAGCGCATATGAGCTGCTTTTATATGGTTTACGGATGAGCTTCAGGGCTGGCGTTTCTTCGTCCGTGTTCACAAAACTACATATTTTAAAGGCATTTAAAAAATAAAAACACTCCAGCGATTGAACAGTAATAGTAGATTAGTGTATTGAAAACGTTAAAATGCTTGCTTATTTGTGCTGCATTTTTGTGGAAACGAATTAGCTAGTAAAGACTGTTTCATGAATATGGTCTCATCGTTTGAGCCACATAGTTCAACAAAGCACGGCCGTTTTTAATGACCAACTAATAACTTCTGCTATTTAACTGATAAGAGTTCTCAAAAAATGCAACTGTATTGAACATAGCACCCAATCACTCGTTTAATATTTTTTGTTCCCTGTCATTTCGCTGTATTTTATGTTTGATTTAGCACAGGTGCCCTCTTACGTCATACTCCGAAAGTCCCCTTAGGCATTTGTGCGCATGCGCGCTACTCATAAATGGTGCTTTATAGAGGACGCACAAAAATACAGATTAAAATCATTTATATTTAGGTTAAATGGAAGATATAGCTTGTGCTGCATGTTAGCTTGCAAATTATGCCCAAGAACATAATTTATTAAGCCATATGTCTTACTAACAAGAAACAATGCCTCTAACCACAGGTCACGTACGAAAAATAATGCCCCGTTTAAGCCATTCTGAAGGGGTGGAGCGGAAAATGAAAATAAATACGGCCTTTTAAAATTTAAATGCTCCAGCGATTTCATTCCGTCAACCCCTTAGAACCCACCAAGAGCTAAATTCAGGTGTTTGCGAGTAGTTTCATTTAAAACGGAGAGGGCTGCCTTCAGCCTGTGTTTTCTGTTGTACTGACATGAGAGTCAGGGCTCCGAGCTTTCGGTCTGCGAACTACATCACTGAGCCTCTTCTAAAAGCATTTAAATAAAAACACTCCAGCGACTGTACGCAATGTAAACATAATATCATTTTAAAGAGCTATATTAAGCGCATATGAGCTGCTTTTATATGGTTTACGGATGAGCTTCAGGGCTGGCGTTTCTTCGTCCGTGTTCACAAAACTACATATTTTAAAGGCATTTAAAAAATAAAAACACTCCAGCGATTGAACAGTAATAGTAGATTAGTGTATTGAAAACGTTAAAATGCTTGCTTATTTGTGCTGCATTTTTGTGGAAACGAATTAGCTAGTAAAGACTGTTTCATGAATATGGTCTCATCGTTTGAGCCACATAGTTCAACAAAGCACGGCCGTTTTTAATGACCAACTAATAACTTCTGCTATTTAACTGATAAGAGTTCTCAAAAAATGCAACTGTATTGAACATAGCACCCAATCACTCGTTTAATATTTTTTGTTCCCTGTCATTTCGCTGTATTTTATGTTTGATTTAGCACAGGTGCCCTTGTTACCGGTCTCAAACAGGGAAGGATGAGAAAACGTAACTGTAAAATAGAATGAGACAAACACAGATTAGAATCTGCAGCGTTCTGGCACTTTCTTTAATGGTCTTGCTCTTTTGCCTCTTCTTGCAATTAACAGGCAAGTATAACATTTTTTGCATTCACAACTGTTAACAATGTTCCTTTACAGGTCATGCTTTGAACAATTCACAGCATTTCAATTCAAATTTGCTTCAGTAAATGTAATACATTTGGAACAACACAACAACTTATTTTTGATTGTACCTTTTCAGTGCAAATAAACACCTGAATACAACAAACACTTGTCTTGTGTCTTACTGTTCACTTTGTCTATTTTAGATCTAGTGAAATTCTATACAAGAGAAATCAGAATCCCTACAAGGCGGCAACACACTCCTGTTGATGGATTAAACAATTAATGAGGATCAACAGTTAATACAGATGACATTCTCAACCCTTCTGAGTGTACATTTTAGAGAAAAACCACTATTTTGTGTTTCAAGTTTTCACATAACCAACATGGAGTGGGTAAACTCAATATAACCCATCGTCCAGCTCAACCTGGATAAATCTATAAAGATTACACAAGGAATCTAGTAAGATTGTTTTTCACATTTTACTTATAGTACACCTTTTTTTAACCGTATCATGAATTTTAAACTCTGTTTACATAACGTGCAATCACATCGGCTGGACCGAAAACAAAGTAATCCTTTTAAAACTCTACAATCAATTTTTCTGTACAAACATCATCTTTGAACATTTATGGACTTCTTATGTTTCAGAATTAATGTGTTTTGGTCTTTTAAACCGATTTTACATACCTGTAAAATAGAATGAGACAAACACAGATTAGAATCTGCAGCGTTCTGGCACTTTCTTTAATGGTCTTGCTCTTTTGCCAGAACGCAATTTCCTCCTCATTCTAGCGTAATACGCCACCTACAGGCATCTTGAAGAACACACTTAAATTCATAAAACTTTAGAACACATTTTCAAAGAGTCTCTTATAGAATAAAACTGAAGTTGAGCAAACAACCAAAACAAATACTATTCTTGGGGGTGCCTACTATTATAATAGTCTTTTCTTTCACTATTACCTTTCCAGTCTGTCACACTCTCCCATACTTTTTTTTTCTTGATGACTCCTGACATCAATACTAAGACGGTCTATCTTCTCTTAGTCATCTAACAAGTCCAGATAGGTACTGGCTGCCACCACGGAACTGCATTAACTACTGGATAAGTCATTTGAGTTCTCGGAATCATGTAAGTCTGGACTGCATTTAAATGACTTTGACTGTAAGTCGGTTGACCTAGAATGTCATAAGTCAATATTTCTTTTGGCTTTGCTTGTCTTTTTGATCTTCTTATGTTTTCTTGTTCCACTTCGTCAACACTCTCGCATTGTTCGTTTTGCTTTACAGGTACTTCTTGGCTTGACGGCAGTAATTCTTCTGGACACCGGTCGACGATATCCTCTTCCAAATCCTGCTCCTCACCTTCTGTATTGCCTTCTTGTATTGCAACAGGTTTCAACAATGGTGCTGCAGAAGGATAGAACTCTCTCGCGATTGGCCTTAACTGAGATCTCTTTTCAGCCTGGCGGTTTTGTGATAGGTCAACATTTCCTTGATTGCCTATAGTCACTGGTAAGTAGGGATAGTACCATTTTTCCTCATCTGAGTTTTCCTCCTCCTGATCCCCACTCGACTCTGTTTCTTTCCTCTGTTTAACTTGTCTTTTCTTTACAGGTACCTTTGGAGTGTGATCTTCAATGGGTAAGTCATTTACTGGTAGTAAAAGGTTTCTGTGTAATACTCGAATTGTCTTTTTTCCCGTTTCAGGTTGAATCCGATACACAGGTCCCTCTTTGATTCTCTCCACCACTCTGTGCACTGTTTTTTTCCAATACGGACGAAGCTTCCCTGGACCACCTCTCTCTGATAGATTCCGTACTAGGACCCGATCACCTGGCTGGAGAGGTAATCCTTTCACCTTTCTGTCATAGTACTTCTTTCCTTTCGTGGAAGATTTTTGGCTATTTTCAGATGCAATTTTATAAGCTTCTTGCATTCTGGATGCCCATTTCTGCGCAAATGTCACATGACTTTCTGTTTCTTTTTCTGACTTTAGGTTAAACATTAGGTCAATTGGTAACCTGGGAGATCTTCCATACAGCAGAAAGAAAGGTGAGTATCCAGTGGCTTCGTGTCTGGTACAATTATACACATGAACCAGATGTGGAAGGTGTTCTTTCCAGTCAAACTTTTTCTCTTCCTCCAGAGTGCGAAGCATCTGCAACAAGGTACGGTTTAGTCTTTCGACTGGGTTACCCTGTGGGTGATAAGGGGTAGTCCTTGAATGAGAGATCCCAGCCAGTTGTTGCAGTGTCTGGAATAGATTATTTTCAAATTCCCTTCCTTGATCGTGGTGTAGTCTCTCTGGATATCCGAAGCGTGGTATAAAATCCTGAAAAATCTTCTCTGCTGCCGTTTTCCCTGATTTATTCTTGGTTGGGTATGCTTGTGCAAAGCGTGTGAAATGATCCACAAGCACAAGTATGTATTCGTATCCTCCTTTGCTTTGCTCTAAATGCAAATAATCAATAGAGATCAATTCAAAGGGTGAACTTGTGGTAATCGAACCCATAGGTGCTCTCTCTGGAACATTTGGACGCTTGTTTTTGATACAGTTGCACTTTCTGATCACATATTCTTCAATTTCGTCCTGCATAAAGGGCCAATAAAATCTATCACGTGCTAAATGGGTGACCTTATCAGCTCCAATGTGACCCATGTTGTCATGGAGGTTCTTTAAGACCACTGGCTTCAGCTTTTCAGGTAGGACCAGCTGTTTTCGATTACCAGAGTGTCGGTACAGAATTCCTTCCTCTACTATTAACTTGTTCCATTCTTGTACCAGACGCCTGGTTGCTTTGGACATAGTTTTCTTTTCTTTGTTGTTTGGGGTCCAGTTACTTTCCTTAAGCTTGATCACTTCCTTAATACACTCATCGTCCTGTTGCGAAGCTCTGACATCCTCCTGAGTCTTTAGGGATAACATCCGCCCTTTCAGCATTTCCTTTTCCACATCACTCGCAGAGCGAAGGGTCAGTGAGGCCACCCACGGTACCTCTTCTTCAACAACAGCCTTACTCCCTTGCCACATCGCTGACACAACCTCGGCTGGCACAGCTTCAGTGTAATCACTCAGGTGGTCTGTGAGATGGAGAGGATACCGTGACAGTGTATCTGCATCTGAGTTCTGTTTACCTGGTCTATACTTAATATCAAAATGGAAATCGGACAACTCGCCGACCCAGCGATGACCTACGGCATTTAATCTGGCAGTACTCAAAACGTAAGTTAACGGATTGTTGTCCGTGTACACTGTAAATGTGGGGGCATAATACAAGTAATCTCTGAATTTGTCACAGATCGCCCACTTGAGAGCTAGAAACTCAAGTTTACCAGAATGTAAATGGTAATTGCGCTCTGCTGGAGTCAGAGTTCTTGAGCCAAATCCAATAACACGAAGTTTACCTGCTTGCAGCTGGTAAAGTACAGCACCTAAGCCCTCATTTGATGCGTCGGTGTGCAACACAAACGGTAAGTCAAAATCAGGGAATGCCAGAATTGGAGGACTGGTAAGCATCTCTATGAATTTTGACAGAACAGCCCGATGTTCAGTTGTCCACTGAATAGGAGTTTTCGATGGCATTTGTGCTTTGGTCCCCTTCCTTGTCTTCTGTCTACTTTGGCTATTCTTTGCTACTTTCAGAGCAGTCTCTTCCTTGGGGTTCTGCAGGAGCTCATACAGCGGCTTCGCTAACCTTGAGAAATCCTGGATGAAGGATCGATAGTAACTTAAGAACCCTAACAGAGTTCTAACTTCCCCCACTGTTTTTGGTTCCTTCTTTTTCAGTTGCAATACAGCCTCGAGGTCCTTTGGATCAATCTCAATGCCTTCTCCAGACACCATTCTCCCTAGGTATCTGATCTGCCTTTTAAAAAGTTCACATTTATTAGGTCTGAGCTTGATGCCATACTCCCGCATTCTGCAGAGCACTTGTCTAAGGTCATCGACATGCTCGTGAAAGGTTTTCGAGTAGCAGAGCACATCATCAAGGTATGGTGAACAACATTTGTCTCTAATATTCTCTAGGACACCCTCCATGCACCTCTGGAAGGCTGCTGGAGCATTTGTTAACCCAAACGGGATACGCTTCCACTCGTAGAGCCCCCAGGGGGTGCTAAAAGCAGTCATGTGTCTAGAGTCCTCAGCCACGAATCCTTGATGATAAGCACTGCCCTGGTCAAGAATTGAAAACCATGTAAATCCTCCAAGGCTGTCCAGTAAATCTTGTATCCTCGGTAGTGGATGTCTATCAGGAATAGTCTTACGATTCAACTCTCTGAAGTCAACACATAGCCGTAAGCTACCATCCTTCTTCCGGACACAGACAACTGGTGATGAGTACGCGGAGGAGGATTTCTTTATCCAGCCATGGTCAAGGAGATTTTGGACATGCTCTTTAACTTCCTTGTATAGGGGTTTCGGAATTGAATTATAGCATTTCTGAACGGGAGTGTCATCCTTGAGATTAATCTTCAATTTCAGATTTGGGATACATCCAATATCTCCATCAGAATGAGCAAAAACATCAGATTCGTCATATAGCATCTGTCTAACTATCTCCTGCTCTTGTTCTGAAAGGTGTTCTAAATCGACAGGTGGGTGCCACTTAACTGTTTTGTTGGCAGGTAACTGATTCGCATCATCCACCTGGCTCAACTGATTCGCATGAACCACATTTTCCTTCTGGTTGTTTTCTCTTCCAACACCCCCAGGAGTAAAGGGTAGGATTTCGGATACAGATGTGATGGTACCCAACACTGTCCTTGCGGGGAGGTAAATATCATGTTGAGTGGAATTCATAACAGGAATCTTCACAACTTTAGATACACCTTTTGGCACATCTACCACAGCTGGAAATAGTTCAAGACCATCTTGGACTGGCCGTTCCGGGAGAGGTTCAAATGGCATGACTCCTCCATCAGGCCAACCTCTAACTCTGCACTTGACTTCGCAAAGTTCACCTCTTTTAATCGTGAGACCTTTCTTCCCTACTTTTACCACACGACTGTCTGATATTTTCTCTGAATCTGTTAATTGAACGACAACATTGACAATTTTGTTAGCTATACTCTGTCTTACATTCATAGCTTCACTCAGCAGAATGGCCAGATTTTCAGTGCTGTTTGGCTGATCACAGTTTACTCTGATCAATTCTTCGATGACATTAAATCCAAGAAGCGGATTGTCATTACAGCAGTTGCTTACCAGCATTGGTACATGAATGGCAAGGTCTTCGTGTCCATGATTTTTAAGTTCAAGGAGTACTTCAATCCATCCAACAAATGGAATGACAGAGCCATTGGCGGCAGTAATGTGAAGCTGGGTGTCGGAAAGTAGGTCTTCTATAGGCTTAATGGACACATTCGGAAGGAACTTTTCTATCCATGTCTTTCCTACCATGCTTACTTGAGCCCCTGTGTCCAAGAGCATTTCCGTAAGAACACCATTTAACCAACAAGATAGCATACATTTTCTGCCAATCAGTTGTGCTGCTCGTTGTTTTGATGACTGATGCTTTGTCCTAATTGGATTTGCTGTATTGTGAGTAGGAACACAGTTTACCTTAACATGGGACGGACTGTTCGAAGTGGTCACTGGTTGTCCCGCACCAGTGACCGTCTCTCGTTTCCCACCTTTGTTCCCTTCTTTAGGCAGCCAACTGCTCTGTGTCCTGCCTGGCCACATCGGAAGCAGTGGCAGCAGTCCTGATTTCCTAACTGGACACAGTGCTCACATCTGCGCTTGCTTTCAGGTTTGTCTGGAACTTTAACGTTTGCTGATGGCACAGCAGTTTGGCTTTGAACCGTAGCAGTAGGACTTAGCATCTTTTCAATATTTTTAGTGAGAGCAGAGACCTGAGCTGTCAGTTCCATTAAAGCAGTGCGATTTGCTCTAACTTCTCCCTCAACTCTCTTTTGAAACGTCTCATAGCCTGTCTCACTGTCCTCTTGTGACTGGGTAGCATTAACAGTCAAGAACTTGTGTTTGTGTATAGTGCTTAGACGTTTCTGTCTCTCTGTTTCTTCATTCGCTGATTTGGTGACCTGCTCTAAGATAAAGTCATCAGTCACTGTTAAGTCAGAGATGTAAGGCTTAATGTCCAGTCTGATATTACAATTTTTCTCATTAAGCCCCTGATACAGTGTATGGAGGAAAACACCCTGCACCAGTCTTTTGTCATAGTTAAACTCTGAACCACCATGTTGTGAGGCGGACAGAACTTTCTGTTTTAACCCCAGTAGTCTATAGACAAACTGCTGTGGGTTTTCTTTATCTTGCTGCTTAGCAGTGCTGAGCTCCTGAAACAGTTCAGTACTGCTTCGTTCTCTCATATGTGATTTCAAAAACCGTTTCAGTTCTGCAACTGTGAGATCTTCTTTGTTGGTCAGCATGTCTTTAAAGTTACCTGGTTTGATCATTCTTAACACTGTGCGTAAGATTTCAGATTCAGAGAATTTTTCTTTTACACCCTCATCAATTTGTTTACATACACTGCTGTAACTCATGTCTGACCCAGAATCTGAAATTACACCACCATGCATTTTGAATTCTCGACGGGGCAATAATGCAGCAACATCAGTCAGTCTGACCAACCCAGAAACTTGTTCTGCTACTGATGACCCACAACTAACCTCTTTGTCATTGTTCGCAGTGTCCATGTCTGATTTACTTTCCGTGCTGGATTTAAGTTCATCAATCTTGTCTCTGATGGTAAGCAAACAAGACATACCTTCATCTTCAAGCTTTTTCAGCTGATCGCTTTTCATGTAGTCCACGATGAATTCAAAAAGTTCAGGTTCATTGGTACCAGTCACTTCTGGAACTGCTTTGTCTCTTTCATCTTCCAGTGTTGAAGCGAGTCTATACAGCTGTTCTTCACTGAGCAGATGAAGCTGTCTTTGGATGTCCCATTGCAAAGCACGAAGAGGAGCCGAAGACGCCATCTCACCAGAACCACCGAAGACTTGCACTCACAAGGTAGACAAAACTCACAGCATTCCTTGTAGCTCAATCCAGAAGGTCACACTGGTTCCACACGTCATCAGTCGCGAAGCTGATACCAAGATCCTGATCCCGGACGAGCCCCCAAAATGTTACCGGTCTCAAACAGGGAAGGATGAGAAAACGTAACTGTAAAATAGAATGAGACAAACACAGATTAGAATCTGCAGCGTTCTGGCACTTTCTTTAATGGTCTTGCTCTTTTGCCTCTTCTTGCAATTAACAGGCAAGTATAACATTTTTTGCATTCACAACTGTTAACAATGTTCCTTTACAGGTCATGCTTTGAACAATTCACAGCATTTCAATTCAAATTTGCTTCAGTAAATGTAATACATTTGGAACAACACAACAACTTATTTTTGATTGTACCTTTTCAGTGCAAATAAACACCTGAATACAACAAACACTTGTCTTGTGTCTTACTGTTCACTTTGTCTATTTTAGATCTAGTGAAATTCTATACAAGAGAAATCAGAATCCCTACAAGGCGGCAACACACTCCTGTTGATGGATTAAACAATTAATGAGGATCAACAGTTAATACAGATGACATTCTCAACCCTTCTGAGTGTACATTTTAGAGAAAAACCACTATTTTGTGTTTCAAGTTTTCACATAACCAACATGGAGTGGGTAAACTCAATATAACCCATCGTCCAGCTCAACCTGGATAAATCTATAAAGATTACACAAGGAATCTAGTAAGATTGTTTTTCACATTTTACTTATAGTACACCTTTTTTTAACCGTATCATGAATTTTAAACTCTGTTTACATAACGTGCAATCACATCGGCTGGACCGAAAACAAAGTAATCCTTTTAAAACTCTACAATCAATTTTTCTGTACAAACATCATCTTTGAACATTTATGGACTTCTTATGTTTCAGAATTAATGTGTTTTGGTCTTTTAAACCGATTTTACATACCTGTAAAATAGAATGAGACAAACACAGATTAGAATCTGCAGCGTTCTGGCACTTTCTTTAATGGTCTTGCTCTTTTGCCAGAACGCAATTTCCTCCTCATTCTAGCGTAATACGCCACCTACAGGCATCTTGAAGAACACACTTAAATTCATAAAACTTTAGAACACATTTTCAAAGAGTCTCTTATAGAATAAAACTGAAGTTGAGCAAACAACCAAAACAAATACTATTCTTGGGGGTGCCTACTATTATAATAGTCTTTTCTTTCACTATTACCTTTCCAGTCTGTCACACCCTCTTACGTCATACTCCGAAAGTCCCCTTAGGCATTTGTGCGCATGCGCGCTACTCATAAATGGTGCTTTATAGAGGACGCACAAAAATACAGATTAAAATCATTTATATTTAGGTTAAATGTAAGATATAGCTTGTGCTGCATGTTAGCTTGCAAATTATGCCCAAGAACATAATTTATTAAGCCATATGTCTTACTAACAAGAAACAATGCCTCTAACCACAGGTCACGTACGAAAAATAATGCCCCGTTTAAGCCATTCTGAAGGGGTGGAGCGGAAAATGAAAATAAATACGGCCTTTTAAAATTTAAATGCTCCAGCGATTTCATTCCGTCAACCCCTTAGAACCCACCAAGAGCTAAATTCAGGTGTTTGCGAGTAGTTTCATTTAAAACGGAGAGGGCTGCCTTCCGCCTGTGTTTTCTGTTGTACTGACATGAGAGTCAGGGCTCCGAGCTTTCGGTCTGCGAACTACATCACTGAGCCTCTTCTAAAAGCATTTAAATAAAAACACTCCAGCGACTGTACGCAATGTAAACATAATATCATTTTAAAGAGCTATATTAAGCGCATATGAGCTGCTTTTATATGGTTTACGGATGAGCTTCAGGGCTGGCGTTTCTTCGTCCGTGTTCACAAAACTACATATTTTAAAGGCATTTAAAAAATAAAAACACTCCAGCGATTGAACAGTAATAGTAGATTAGTGTATTGAAAACGTTAAAATGCTTGCTTATTTGTGCTGCATTTTTGTGGAAACGAATTAGCTAGTAAAGACTGTTTCATGAATATGGTCTCATCGTTTGAGCCACATAGTTCAACAAAGCACGGCCGTTTTTAATGACCAACTAATAACTTCTGCTATTTAACTGATAAGAGTTCTCAAAAAATACAACTGTATTGAACATAGCACCCAATCACTCGTTTAATATTTTTTGTTCCCTGTCATTTCGCTGTATTTTATGTTTGATTTAGCACAGGTGCCCTCTTACGTCATACTCCGAAAGTCCCCTTAGGCATTTGTGCGCATGCGCGCTACTCATAAATGGTGCTTTATAGAGGACGCACAAAAATACAGATTAAAATCATTTATATTTAGGTTAAATGTAAGATATAGCTTGTGCTGCATGTTAGCTTGCAAATTATGCCCAAGAACATAATTTATTAAGCCATATGTCTTACTAACAAGAAACAATGCCTCTAACCACAGGTCACGTACGAAAAATAATGCCCCGTTTAAGCCATTCTGAAGGGGTGGAGCGGAAAATGAAAATAAATACGGCCTTTTAAAATTTAAATGCTCCAGCGATTTCATTCCGTCAACCCCTTAGAACCCACCAAGAGCTAAATTCAGGTGTTTGCGAGTAGTTTCATTTAAAACGGAGAGGGCTGCCTTCCGCCTGTGTTTTCTGTTGTACTGACATGAGAGTCAGGGCTCCGAGCTTTCGGTCTGCGAACTACATCACTG